>NC_092572.1:16195062-16237081 GCF_037975245.1 Apostichopus japonicus
TGCAAAAGAGAGTCTCGATCATCAGCTCGTACTGTGCGCCGAGCCCATCGCGCCACTGTATGGACTGAGATATAGGTGGATTAACTAATACTTACAGCTCCCCTTGTAGGCACTTGCTGGGTAAAGACGTCATCACCCGGGGTTCGAACCACGGATGCAAAAGAGAGTCCTCGATCATCAGCTCGTACAGTGCGCCGAGCCATCGCGCCACTGTATGGACTGAGATATTAGGTGGATTAACTAATACTTACAGCTCCCCATGTAGGCACTTGCTGTAAAAGACGTCCATCACCCGGGGTTCGAACCACGGATGCAAAAGAGAGTCTCGATCATCAGCTCGTACAGTGCGCCGAGCCATCGCGCCACTGTATGGACTGAGATATTAGGTGGATTAACTAATACTTACAGCTCCCCTTGTAGGCACTTGCTGTAAAAGACGTCATCACCCGGGGTTCGAACCACGGATGCAAAAGAGAGTCTCGATCATCAGCTCGTACAGTGCGCCGAGCCATCGCGCCACTGTATGGACTGAGATATTAGGTGGATTAACTAATACTTACAGCTCCCCTTGTAGGCACTTGCTGTAAAAGACGTCATCACCCGGGGTTCGAACCACGGATGCAAAAGAGAGTCTCGATCATCAGCTCGTACAGTGCGCCGAGCCATCGCGCCACTGTATGGACTGAGATATTAGGTGGATTAACTAATACTTACAGCTCCCCTTGTAGGCACTTGCTGTAAAAGACGTCATCACCCGGGGTTCGAACCACGGATGCAAAAGAGAGTCTCGATCATCAGCTCGTACAGTGCGCCGAGCCATCGCGCCACTGTATGGACTGAGATATTAGGTGGATTAACTAATACTTACAGCTCCCCTTGTAGGCACTTGCTGTAAAAGACGTCATCACCCGGGGTTCGAACCACGATGCAAAAGAGAGTCTCGATCATCAGCTCGTACAGTGCGCCGAGCCATCGCGCCACTGTATGGACTGAGATATTAGGTGGATTAACTAATACTTACAGCTCCCCTTGTAGGCACTTGCTGTAAAAGACGTCATCACCCGGGGTTCGAACCACGGATGCAAAAGAGAGTCTCGATCATCAGCTCGTACAGTGCGCCGAGCCATCGCGCCACTGTATGGACTGAGATATTAGGTGGATTAACTAATACTTACAGCTCCCCTTGTAGGCACTTGCTGGTAAAAGACGTCATCACCCGGGGTTCGAACCACGGATGCAAAAGAGAGTCTCGATCATCAGCTCGTACAGTGCGCCGAGCCATCGCGCCACTGTATGGACTGAGATATTAGGTGGATTAACTAATACTTACAGCTCCCCTTGTAGGCACTTGCTGTAAAAGACGTCATCACCCGGGGTTCGAACCACGGATGCAAAAGAGAGTCTCGATCATCAGCTCGTACAGTGCGCCGAGCCATCGCGCCACTGTATGGACTGAGATATTAGGTGGATTAACTAATACTTACAGCTCCCCTTGTAGGCACTTGCTGTAAAAGACGTCATCACCCGGGGTTCGAACCACGGATGCAAAAGAGAGTCTCGATCATCAGCTCGTACAGTGCGCCCGAGCCATCGCGCCACTGTATGGACTGAGATATTAGGTGGATTAACTAATACTTACAGCTCCCCTTGTAGGCACTTGCTGTAAAAGACGTCATCACCCGGGGTTCGAACCACGGATGCAAAAGAGAGTCTCGATCATCAGCTCGTACAGTGCGCCGAGCCATCGCGCCACTGTATGGACTGAGATATTAGGTGGATTAACTAATACTTACAGCTCCCCTTGTAGGCACTTGCTGTAAAAGGACGTCATCACCCGGGGTTCGAACCACGGATGCAAAAGAGAGTCTCGATCATCAGCTCGTACAGTGCGCCGAGCCATCGCGCCACTGTATGGACTGAGATATTAGGTGGATTAACTAATACTTACAGCTCCCCTTGTAGGCACTTGCTGTAAAAGACGTCATCACCCGGGGTTCGAACCACGGATGCAAAAGAGAGTCTCGATCATCAGCTCGTACAGTGCGCCGAGCCATCGCGCCACTGTATGGACTGAGATATTAGGTGGATTAACTAATACTTACAGCTCCCCTTGTAGGCACTTGCTGTAAAAGACGTCATCACCCGGGGTTCGAACCACGGATGCAAAAGAGAGTCTCGATCATCAGCTCGTACAGTGCGCCGAGCCATCGCGCCACTTGTATGGACTGAGATATTAGGTGGATTAACTAATACTTACAGCTCCCCTTGTAGGCACTTGCTGTAAAAGACGTCATCACCCGGGGTTCGAACCACGGATGCAAAAGAGAGTCTCGATCATCAGCTCGTACAGTGCGCCGAGCCATCGCGCCACTGTATGGGACTGAGATATTAGGTGGATTAACTAATACTTACAGCTCCCCTTGTAGGCACTTGCTGTAAAAAGACGTCATCACCCGGGGTTCGAACCACGGATGCAAAAGAGAGTCTCGATCATCAGCTCGTACAGTGCGCCGAGCCATCGCGCCACTGTATGGACTGAGATATTAGGTGGATTAACTAATACTTACAGCTCCCCTTGTAGGCACTTGCTGTAAAAGACGTCATCACCCGGGGTTCGAACCACGGATGCAAAAGAGAGTCTCGATCATCAGCTCGTACAGTGCGCCGAGCCATCGCGCCACTGTATGGACTGAGATATTAGGTGGATTAACTAATACTTACAGCTCCCCTTGTAGGCACTTGCTGTAAAAGACGTCATCACCCGGGGTTCGAACCACGGATGCAAAAGAGAGTCTCGATCATCAGCTCGTACAGTGCGCCGAGCCATCGCGCCACTGTATGGACTGAGATATTAGGTGGATTAACTAATACTTACAGCTCCCCTTGTAGGCACTTGCTGTAAAAGACGTCATCACCCGGGGTTCGAACCACGGATGCAAAAGAGAGTCTCGATCATCAGCTCGTACAGTGCGCCGAGCCATCGCGCCACTGTATGGACTGAGATATTAGGTGGATTAACTAATACTTACAGCTCCCCTTGTAGGCACTTGCTGTAAAAGACGTCATCACCCGGGGTTCGAACCACGGATGCAAAAGAGAGTCTCGATCATCAGCTCGTACAGTGCGCCGAGCCATCGCGCCACTGTATGGACTGAGATATTAGGGTGGATTAACTAATACTTACAGCTCCCCTTGTAGGCACTTGCTGTAAAAGACGTCATCACCCGGGGTTCGAACCACGGATGCAAAAGAGAGTCTCGATCATCAGCTCGTACAGTGCGCCGAGCCATCGCGCCACTGTATGGACTGAGATATTAGGTGGATTAACTAATACTTACAGCTCCCCTTGTAGGCACTTGCTGTAAAAGACGTCATCACCCGGGGTTCGAACCACGGATGCAAAAGAGAGTCTCGATCATCAGCTCGTACAGTGCGCCGAGCCATCGCGCCACTGTATGGACTGAGATATTAGGTGGATTAACTAATACTTACAGCTCCCCTTGTAGGCACTTGCTGTAAAAGACGTCATCACCCGGGGTTCGAACCACGGATGCAAAAGAGAGTCTCGATCATCAGCTCGTACAGTGCGCCGGAGCCATCGCGCCACTGTATGGACTGAGATATTAGGTGGATTAACTAATACTTACAGCTCCCCTTGTAGGCACTTGCTGTAAAAGACGTCATCACCCGGGGTTCGAACCACGGATGCAAAAGAGAGTCTCGATCATCAGCTCGTACAGTGCGCCGAGCCATCGCGCCACTGTATGGACTGAGATATTAGGTGGATTAACTAATACTTACAGCTCCCCTTGTAGGCACTTGCTGTAAAAGACGTCATCACCCGGGGTTCGAACCACGGATGCAAAAGAGAGTCTCGATCATCAGCTCGTACAGTGCGCCGAGCCATCGCGCCACTGTATGGACTGAGATATTAGGTGGATTAACTAATACTTACAGCTCCCCTTGTAGGCACTTGCTGTAAAAGACGTCATCACCCGGGGTTCGAACCACGGATGCAAAAGAGAGTCTCGATCATCAGCTCGTACAGTGCGCCGAGCCATCGCGCCACTGTATGGACTGAGATATTAGGTGGATTAACTAATACTTACAGCTCCCCTTGTAGGCACTTGCTGTAAAAGACGTCATCACCCCGGGGTTCGAACCACGGATGCAAAAGAGAGTCTCGATCATCAGCTCGTACAGTGCGCCGAGCCATCGCGCCACTGTATGGACTGAGATATTAGGTGGATTAACTAATACTTACAGCTCCCCTTGTAGGCACTTGCTGTAAAAGACGTCATCACCCGGGGTTCGAACCACGGATGCAAAAGAGAGTCTCGATCATCAGCTCGTACAGTCGCGCCGAGCCATCGCGCCACTGTATGGACTGAGATATTAGGTGGATTAACTAATACTTACAGCTCCCCTTGTAGGCACTTGCTGTAAAAGACGTCATCACCCGGGGTTCGAACCACGGATGCAAAAGAGAGTCTCGATCATCAGCTCGTACAGTGCGCCGAGCCATCGCGCCACTGTATGGACTGAGATATTAGGTGGATTAACTAATACTTACAGCTCCCCTTGTAGGCACTTGCTGTAAAAGACGTCATCACCCGGGGTTCGAACCACGGATGCAAAAGAGAGTCTCGATCATCAGCTCGTACAGTGCGCCGAGCCATCGCGCCACTGTATGGACTGAGATATTAGGTGGATTAACTAATACTTACAGCTCCCCTTGTAGGCACTTGCTGTAAAAGACGTCATCACCCGGGGTTCGAACCACGGATGCAAAAGAGAGTCTCGATCATCAGCTCGTACAGTGCGCCGAGCCATCGCGCCACTGTATGGACTGAGATATTAGGTGGATTAACTAATACTTACAGCTCCCCTTGTAGGCACTTGCTGTAAAAGACGTCATCACCCGGGGTTCGAACCACGGATGCAAAAGAGAGTCTCGATCATCAGCTCGTACAGTGCGCCGAGCCATCGCGCCACTGTATGGACTGAGATATTAGGTGGATTAACTAATACTTACAGCTCCCCTTGTAGGCACTTGCTGTAAAAGACGTCATCACCCGGGGTTCGAACCACGGATGCAAAAGAGAGTCTCGATCATCAGCTCGTACAGTGCGCCGAGCCATCGCGCCACTGTATGGACTGAGATATTAGGTGGATTAACTAATACTTACAGCTCCCCTTGTAGGCACTTGCTGTAAAAGACGTCATCACCCGGGGTTCGAACCACGGATGCAAAAGAGAGTCTCGATCATCAGCTCGTACAGTGCGCCGAGCCATCGCGCCACTGTATGGACTGAGATATTAGGTGGATTAACTAATACTTACAGCTCCCCTTGTAGGCACTTGCTGTAAAAGACGTCATCACCCGGGGTTCGAACCACGGATGCAAAAGAGAGTCTCGATCATCAGCTCGTACAGTGCGCCGAGCCATCGCGCCACTGTATGGACTGAGATATTAGGTGGATTAACTAATACTTACAGCTCCCCTTGTAGGCACTTGCTGTAAAAGACGTCATCACCCGGGGTTCGAACCACGGATGCAAAAGAGAGTCTCGATCATCAGCTCGTACAGTGCGCCGAGCCATCGCGCCACTGTATGGACTGAGATATTAGGTGGATTAACTAATACTTACAGCTCCCCTTGTAGGCACTTGCTGTAAAAGACGTCATCACCCGGGGTTCGAACCACGGATGCAAAAGAGAGTCTCGATCATCAGCTCGTACAGTGCGCCGAGCCATCGCGCCACTGTATGGACTGAGATATTAGGTGGATTAACTAATACTTACAGCTCCCCTTGTAGGCACTTGCTGTAAAAGACGTCATCACCCGGGGTTCGAACCACGGATGCAAAAGAGAGTCTCGATCATCAGCTCGTACAGTGCGCCGAGCCATCGCGCCACTGTATGGACTGAGATATTAGGTGGATTAACTAATACTTACAGCTCCCCTTGTAGGCACTTGCTGTAAAAGACGTCATCACCCGGGGTTCGAACCACGGATGCAAAAGAGAGTCTCGATCATCAGCTCGTACAGTGCGCCGAGCCATCGCGCCACTGTATGGACTGAGATATTAGGTGGATTAACTAATACTTACAGCTCCCCTTGTAGGCACTTGCTGTAAAAGACGTCATCACCCGGGGTTCGAACCACGGATGCAAAAGAGAGTCTCGATCATCAGCTCGTACAGTGCGCCGAGCCATCGCGCCACTGTATGGACTGAGATATTAGGTGGATTAACTAATACTTACAGCTCCCCTTGTAGGCACTTGCTGTAAAAGACGTCATCACCCGGGGTTCGAACCACGGATGCAAAAGAGAGTCTCGATCATCAGCTCGTACAGTGCGCCGAGCCATCGCGCCACTGTATGGACTGAGATATTAGGTGGATTAACTAATACTTACAGCTCCCCTTGTAGGCACTTGCTGTAAAAGACGTCATCACCCGGGGTTCGAACCACGGATGCAAAAGAGAGTCTCGATCATCAGCTCGTACAGTGCGCCGAGCCATCGCGCCACTGTATGGACTGAGATATTAGGTGGATTAACTAATACTTACAGCTCCCCTTGTAGGCACTTGCTGTAAAAGACGTCATCACCCGGGGTTCGAACCACGGATGCAAAAGAGAGTCTCGATCATCAGCTCGTACAGTGCGCCGAGCCATCGCGCCACTGTATGGACTGAGATATTAGGTGGATTAACTAATACTTACAGCTCCCCTTGTAGGCACTTGCTGTAAAAGACGTCATCACCCGGGGTTCGAACCACGGATGCAAAAGAGAGTCTCGATCATCAGCTCGTACAGTGCGCCGAGCCATCGCGCCACTGTATGGACTGAGATATTAGGTGGATTAACTAATACTTACAGCTCCCCTTGTAGGCACTTGCTGTAAAAGACGTCATCACCCGGGGTTCGAACCACGGATGCAAAAGAGAGTCTCGATCATCAGCTCGTACAGTGCGCCGAGCCATCGCGCCACTGTATGGACTGAGATATTAGGTGGATTAACTAATACTTACAGCTCCCCTTGTAGGCACTTGCTGTAAAAGACGTCATCACCCGGGGTTCGAACCACGGATGCAAAAGAGAGTCTCGATCATCAGCTCGTACAGTGCGCCGAGCCATCGCGCCACTGTATGGACTGAGATATTAGGTGGATTAACTAATACTTACAGCTCCCCTTGTAGGCACTTGCTGTAAAAGACGTCATCACCCGGGGTTCGAACCACGGATGCAAAAGAGAGTCTCGATCATCAGCTCGTACAGTGCGCCGAGCCATCGCGCCACTGTATGGACTGAGATATTAGGTGGATTAACTAATACTTACAGCTCCCCTTGTAGGCACTTGCTGTAAAAGACGTCATCACCCGGGGTTCGAACCACGGATGCAAAAGAGAGTCTCGATCATCAGCTCGTACAGTGCGCCGAGCCATCGCGCCACTGTATGGACTGAGATATTAGGTGGATTAACTAATACTTACAGCTCCCCTTGTAGGCACTTGCTGTAAAAGACGTCATCACCCGGGGTTCGAACCACGGATGCAAAAGAGAGTCTCGATCATCAGCTCGTACAGTGCGCCGAGCCATCGCGCCACTGTATGGACTGAGATATTAGGTGGATTAACTAATACTTACAGCTCCCCTTGTAGGCACTTGCTGTAAAAGACGTCATCACCCGGGGTTCGAACCACGGATGCAAAAGAGAGTCTCGATCATCAGCTCGTACAGTGCGCCGAGCCATCGCGCCACTGTATGGACTGAGATATTAGGTGGATTAACTAATACTTACAGCTCCCCTTGTAGGCACTTGCTGTAAAAGACGTCATCACCCGGGGTTCGAACCACGGATGCAAAAGAGAGTCTCGATCATCAGCTCGTACAGTGCGCCGAGCCATCGCGCCACTGTATGGACTGAGATATTAGGTGGATTAACTAATACTTACAGCTCCCCTTGTAGGCACTTGCTGTAAAAGACGTCATCACCCGGGGTTCGAACCACGGATGCAAAAGAGAGTCTCGATCATCAGCTCGTACAGTGCGCCGAGCCATCGCGCCACTGTATGGACTGAGATATTAGGTGGATTAACTAATACTTACAGCTCCCCTTGTAGGCACTTGCTGTAAAAGACGTCATCACCCGGGGTTCGAACCACGGATGCAAAAGAGAGTCTCGATCATCAGCTCGTACAGTGCGCCGAGCCATCGCGCCACTGTATGGACTGAGATATTAGGTGGATTAACTAATACTTACAGCTCCCCTTGTAGGCACTTGCTGTAAAAGACGTCATCACCCGGGGTTCGAACCACGGATGCAAAAGAGAGTCTCGATCATCAGCTCGTACAGTGCGCCGAGCCATCGCGCCACTGTATGGACTGAGATATTAGGTGGATTAACTAATACTTACAGCTCCCCTTGTAGGCACTTGCTGTAAAAGACGTCATCACCCGGGGTTCGAACCACGGATGCAAAAGAGAGTCTCGATCATCAGCTCGTACAGTGCGCCGAGCCATCGCGCCACTGTATGGACTGAGATATTAGGTGGATTAACTAATACTTACAGCTCCCCTTGTAGGCACTTGCTGTAAAAGACGTCATCACCCGGGGTTCGAACCACGGATGCAAAAGAGAGTCTCGATCATCAGCTCGTACAGTGCGCCGAGCCATCGCGCCACTGTATGGACTGAGATATTAGGTGGATTAACTAATACTTACAGCTCCCCTTGTAGGCACTTGCTGTAAAAGACGTCATCACCCGGGGTTCGAACCACGGATGCAAAAGAGAGTCTCGATCATCAGCTCGTACAGTGCGCCGAGCCATCGCGCCACTGTATGGACTGAGATATTAGGTGGATTAACTAATACTTACAGCTCCCCTTGTAGGCACTTGCTGTAAAAGACGTCATCACCCGGGGTTCGAACCACGGATGCAAAAGAGAGTCTCGATCATCAGCTCGTACAGTGCGCCGAGCCATCGCGCCACTGTATGGACTGAGATATTAGGTGGATTAACTAATACTTACAGCTCCCCTTGTAGGCACTTGCTGTAAAAGACGTCATCACCCGGGGTTCGAACCACGGATGCAAAAGAGAGTCTCGATCATCAGCTCGTACAGTGCGCCGAGCCATCGCGCCACTGTATGGACTGAGATATTAGGTGGATTAACTAATACTTACAGCTCCCCTTGTAGGCACTTGCTGTAAAAGACGTCATCACCCGGGGTTCGAACCACGGATGCAAAAGAGAGTCTCGATCATCAGCTCGTACAGTGCGCCGAGCCATCGCGCCACTGTATGGACTGAGATATTAGGTGGATTAACTAATACTTACAGCTCCCCTTGTAGGCACTTGCTGTAAAAGACGTCATCACCCGGGGTTCGAACCACGGATGCAAAAGAGAGTCTCGATCATCAGCTCGTACAGTGCGCCGAGCCATCGCGCCACTGTATGGACTGAGATATTAGGTGGATTAACTAATACTTACAGCTCCCCTTGTAGGCACTTGCTGTAAAAGACGTCATCACCCGGGGTTCGAACCACGGATGCAAAAGAGAGTCTCGATCATCAGCTCGTACAGTGCGCCGAGCCATCGCGCCACTGTATGGACTGAGATATTAGGTGGATTAACTAATACTTACAGCTCCCCTTGTAGGCACTTGCTGTAAAAGACGTCATCACCCGGGGTTCGAACCACGGATGCAAAAGAGAGTCTCGATCATCAGCTCGTACAGTGCGCCGAGCCATCGCGCCACTGTATGGACTGAGATATTAGGTGGATTAACTAATACTTACAGCTCCCCTTGTAGGCACTTGCTGTAAAAGACGTCATCACCCGGGGTTCGAACCACGGATGCAAAAGAGAGTCTCGATCATCAGCTCGTACAGTGCGCCGAGCCATCGCGCCACTGTATGGACTGAGATATTAGGTGGATTAACTAATACTTACAGCTCCCCTTGTAGGCACTTGCTGTAAAAGACGTCATCACCCGGGGTTCGAACCACGGATGCAAAAGAGAGTCTCGATCATCAGCTCGTACAGTGCGCCGAGCCATCGCGCCACTGTATGGACTGAGATATTAGGTGGATTAACTAATACTTACAGCTCCCCTTGTAGGCACTTGCTGTAAAAGACGTCATCACCCGGGGTTCGAACCACGGATGCAAAAGAGAGTCTCGATCATCAGCTCGTACAGTGCGCCGAGCCATCGCGCCACTGTATGGACTGAGATATTAGGTGGATTAACTAATACTTACAGCTCCCCTTGTAGGCACTTGCTGTAAAAGACGTCATCACCCGGGGTTCGAACCACGGATGCAAAAGAGAGTCTCGATCATCAGCTCGTACAGTGCGCCGAGCCATCGCGCCACTGTATGGACTGAGATATTAGGTGGATTAACTAATACTTACAGCTCCCCTTGTAGGCACTTGCTGTAAAAGACGTCATCACCCGGGGTTCGAACCACGGATGCAAAAGAGAGTCTCGATCATCAGCTCGTACAGTGCGCCGAGCCATCGCGCCACTGTATGGACTGAGATATTAGGTGGATTAACTAATACTTACAGCTCCCCTTGTAGGCACTTGCTGTAAAAGACGTCATCACCCGGGGTTCGAACCACGGATGCAAAAGAGAGTCTCGATCATCAGCTCGTACAGTGCGCCGAGCCATCGCGCCACTGTATGGACTGAGATATTAGGTGGATTAACTAATACTTACAGCTCCCCTTGTAGGCACTTGCTGTAAAAGACGTCATCACCCGGGGTTCGAACCACGGATGCAAAAGAGAGTCTCGATCATCAGCTCGTACAGTGCGCCGAGCCATCGCGCCACTGTATGGACTGAGATATTAGGTGGATTAACTAATACTTACAGCTCCCCTTGTAGGCACTTGCTGTAAAAGACGTCATCACCCGGGGTTCGAACCACGGATGCAAAAGAGAGTCTCGATCATCAGCTCGTACAGTGCGCCGAGCCATCGCGCCACTGTATGGACTGAGATATTAGGTGGATTAACTAATACTTACAGCTCCCCTTGTAGGCACTTGCTGTAAAAGACGTCATCACCCGGGGTTCGAACCACGGATGCAAAAGAGAGTCTCGATCATCAGCTCGTACAGTGCGCCGAGCCATCGCGCCACTGTATGGACTGAGATATTAGGTGGATTAACTAATACTTACAGCTCCCCTTGTAGGCACTTGCTGTAAAAGACGTCATCACCCGGGGTTCGAACCACGGATGCAAAAGAGAGTCTCGATCATCAGCTCGTACAGTGCGCCGAGCCATCGCGCCACTGTATGGACTGAGATATTAGGTGGATTAACTAATACTTACAGCTCCCCTTGTAGGCACTTGCTGTAAAAGACGTCATCACCCGGGGTTCGAACCACGGATGCAAAAGAGAGTCTCGATCATCAGCTCGTACAGTGCGCCGAGCCATCGCGCCACTGTATGGACTGAGATATTAGGTGGATTAACTAATACTTACAGCTCCCCTTGTAGGCACTTGCTGTAAAAGACGTCATCACCCGGGGTTCGAACCACGGATGCAAAAGAGAGTCTCGATCATCAGCTCGTACAGTGCGCCGAGCCATCGCGCCACTGTATGGACTGAGATATTAGGTGGATTAACTAATACTTACAGCTCCCCTTGTAGGCACTTGCTGTAAAAGACGTCATCACCCGGGGTTCGAACCACGGATGCAAAAGAGAGTCTCGATCATCAGCTCGTACAGTGCGCCGAGCCATCGCGCCACTGTATGGACTGAGATATTAGGTGGATTAACTAATACTTACAGCTCCCCTTGTAGGCACTTGCTGTAAAAGACGTCATCACCCGGGGTTCGAACCACGGATGCAAAAGAGAGTCTCGATCATCAGCTCGTACAGTGCGCCGAGCCATCGCGCCACTGTATGGACTGAGATATTAGGTGGATTAACTAATACTTACAGCTCCCCTTGTAGGCACTTGCTGTAAAAGACGTCATCACCCGGGGTTCGAACCACGGATGCAAAAGAGAGTCTCGATCATCAGCTCGTACAGTGCGCCGAGCCATCGCGCCACTGTATGGACTGAGATATTAGGTGGATTAACTAATACTTACAGCTCCCCTTGTAGGCACTTGCTGTAAAAGACGTCATCACCCGGGGTTCGAACCACGGATGCAAAAGAGAGTCTCGATCATCAGCTCGTACAGTGCGCCGAGCCATCGCGCCACTGTATGGACTGAGATATTAGGTGGATTAACTAATACTTACAGCTCCCCTTGTAGGCACTTGCTGTAAAAGACGTCATCACCCGGGGTTCGAACCACGGATGCAAAAGAGAGTCTCGATCATCAGCTCGTACAGTGCGCCGAGCCATCGCGCCACTGTATGGACTGAGATATTAGGTGGATTAACTAATACTTACAGCTCCCCTTGTAGGCACTTGCTGTAAAAGACGTCATCACCCGGGGTTCGAACCACGGATGCAAAAGAGAGTCTCGATCATCAGCTCGTACAGTGCGCCGAGCCATCGCGCCACTGTATGGACTGAGATATTAGGTGGATTAACTAATACTTACAGCTCCCCTTGTAGGCACTTGCTGTAAAAGACGTCATCACCCGGGGTTCGAACCACGGATGCAAAAGAGAGTCTCGATCATCAGCTCGTACAGTGCGCCGAGCCATCGCGCCACTGTATGGACTGAGATATTAGGTGGATTAACTAATACTTACAGCTCCCCTTGTAGGCACTTGCTGTAAAAGACGTCATCACCCGGGGTTCGAACCACGGATGCAAAAGAGAGTCTCGATCATCAGCTCGTACAGTGCGCCGAGCCATCGCGCCACTGTATGGACTGAGATATTAGGTGGATTAACTAATACTTACAGCTCCCCTTGTAGGCACTTGCTGTAAAAGACGTCATCACCCGGGGTTCGAACCACGGATGCAAAAGAGAGTCTCGATCATCAGCTCGTACAGTGCGCCGAGCCATCGCGCCACTGTATGGACTGAGATATTAGGTGGATTAACTAATACTTACAGCTCCCCTTGTAGGCACTTGCTGTAAAAGACGTCATCACCCGGGGTTCGAACCACGGATGCAAAAGAGAGTCTCGATCATCAGCTCGTACAGTGCGCCGAGCCATCGCGCCACTGTATGGACTGAGATATTAGGTGGATTAACTAATACTTACAGCTCCCCTTGTAGGCACTTGCTGTAAAAGACGTCATCACCCGGGGTTCGAACCACGGATGCAAAAGAGAGTCTCGATCATCAGCTCGTACAGTGCGCCGAGCCATCGCGCCACTGTATGGACTGAGATATTAGGTGGATTAACTAATACTTACAGCTCCCCTTGTAGGCACTTGCTGTAAAAGACGTCATCACCCGGGGTTCGAACCACGGATGCAAAAGAGAGTCTCGATCATCAGCTCGTACAGTGCGCCGAGCCATCGCGCCACTGTATGGACTGAGATATTAGGTGGATTAACTAATACTTACAGCTCCCCTTGTAGGCACTTGCTGTAAAAGACGTCATCACCCGGGGTTCGAACCACGGATGCAAAAGAGAGTCTCGATCATCAGCTCGTACAGTGCGCCGAGCCATCGCGCCACTGTATGGACTGAGATATTAGGTGGATTAACTAATACTTACAGCTCCCCTTGTAGGCACTTGCTGTAAAAGACGTCATCACCCGGGGTTCGAACCACGGATGCAAAAGAGAGTCTCGATCATCAGCTCGTACAGTGCGCCGAGCCATCGCGCCACTGTATGGACTGAGATATTAGGTGGATTAACTAATACTTACAGCTCCCCTTGTAGGCACTTGCTGTAAAAGACGTCATCACCCGGGGTTCGAACCACGGATGCAAAAGAGAGTCTCGATCATCAGCTCGTACAGTGCGCCGAGCCATCGCGCCACTGTATGGACTGAGATATTAGGTGGATTAACTAATACTTACAGCTCCCCTTGTAGGCACTTGCTGTAAAAGACGTCATCACCCGGGGTTCGAACCACGGATGCAAAAGAGAGTCTCGATCATCAGCTCGTACAGTGCGCCGAGCCATCGCGCCACTGTATGGACTGAGATATTAGGTGGATTAACTAATACTTACAGCTCCCCTTGTAGGCACTTGCTGTAAAAGACGTCATCACCCGGGGTTCGAACCACGGATGCAAAAGAGAGTCTCGATCATCAGCTCGTACAGTGCGCCGAGCCATCGCGCCACTGTATGGACTGAGATATTAGGTGGATTAACTAATACTTACAGCTCCCCTTGTAGGCACTTGCTGTAAAAGACGTCATCACCCGGGGTTCGAACCACGGATGCAAAAGAGAGTCTCGATCATCAGCTCGTACAGTGCGCCGAGCCATCGCGCCACTGTATGGACTGAGATATTAGGTGGATTAACTAATACTTACAGCTCCCCTTGTAGGCACTTGCTGTAAAAGACGTCATCACCCGGGGTTCGAACCACGGATGCAAAAGAGAGTCTCGATCATCAGCTCGTACAGTGCGCCGAGCCATCGCGCCACTGTATGGACTGAGATATTAGGTGGATTAACTAATACTTACAGCTCCCCTTGTAGGCACTTGCTGTAAAAGACGTCATCACCCGGGGTTCGAACCACGGATGCAAAAGAGAGTCTCGATCATCAGCTCGTACAGTGCGCCGAGCCATCGCGCCACTGTATGGACTGAGATATTAGGTGGATTAACTAATACTTACAGCTCCCCTTGTAGGCACTTGCTGTAAAAGACGTCATCACCCGGGGTTCGAACCACGGATGCAAAAGAGAGTCTCGATCATCAGCTCGTACAGTGCGCCGAGCCATCGCGCCACTGTATGGACTGAGATATTAGGTGGATTAACTAATACTTACAGCTCCCCTTGTAGGCACTTGCTGTAAAAGACGTCATCACCCGGGGTTCGAACCACGGATGCAAAAGAGAGTCTCGATCATCAGCTCGTACAGTGCGCCGAGCCATCGCGCCACTGTATGGACTGAGATATTAGGTGGATTAACTAATACTTACAGCTCCCCTTGTAGGCACTTGCTGTAAAAGACGTCATCACCCGGGGTTCGAACCACGGATGCAAAAGAGAGTCTCGATCATCAGCTCGTACAGTGCGCCGAGCCATCGCGCCACTGTATGGACTGAGATATTAGGTGGATTAACTAATACTTACAGCTCCCCTTGTAGGCACTTGCTGTAAAAGACGTCATCACCCGGGGTTCGAACCACGGATGCAAAAGAGAGTCTCGATCATCAGCTCGTACAGTGCGCCGAGCCATCGCGCCACTGTATGGACTGAGATATTAGGTGGATTAACTAATACTTACAGCTCCCCTTGTAGGCACTTGCTGTAAAAGACGTCATCACCCGGGGTTCGAACCACGGATGCAAAAGAGAGTCTCGATCATCAGCTCGTACAGTGCGCCGAGCCATCGCGCCACTGTATGGACTGAGATATTAGGTGGATTAACTAATACTTACAGCTCCCCTTGTAGGCACTTGCTGTAAAAGACGTCATCACCCGGGGTTCGAACCACGGATGCAAAAGAGAGTCTCGATCATCAGCTCGTACAGTGCGCCGAGCCATCGCGCCACTGTATGGACTGAGATATTAGGTGGATTAACTAATACTTACAGCTCCCCTTGTAGGCACTTGCTGTAAAAGACGTCATCACCCGGGGTTCGAACCACGGATGCAAAAGAGAGTCTCGATCATCAGCTCGTACAGTGCGCCGAGCCATCGCGCCACTGTATGGACTGAGATATTAGGTGGATTAACTAATACTTACAGCTCCCCTTGTAGGCACTTGCTGTAAAAGACGTCATCACCCGGGGTTCGAACCACGGATGCAAAAGAGAGTCTCGATCATCAGCTCGTACAGTGCGCCGAGCCATCGCGCCACTGTATGGACTGAGATATTAGGTGGATTAACTAATACTTACAGCTCCCCTTGTAGGCACTTGCTGTAAAAGACGTCATCACCCGGGGTTCGAACCACGGATGCAAAAGAGAGTCTCGATCATCAGCTCGTACAGTGCGCCGAGCCATCGCGCCACTGTATGGACTGAGATATTAGGTGGATTAACTAATACTTACAGCTCCCCTTGTAGGCACTTGCTGTAAAAGACGTCATCACCCGGGGTTCGAACCACGGATGCAAAAGAGAGTCTCGATCATCAGCTCGTACAGTGCGCCGAGCCATCGCGCCACTGTATGGACTGAGATATTAGGTGGATTAACTAATACTTACAGCTCCCCTTGTAGGCACTTGCTGTAAAAGACGTCATCACCCGGGGTTCGAACCACGGATGCAAAAGAGAGTCTCGATCATCAGCTCGTACAGTGCGCCGAGCCATCGCGCCACTGTATGGACTGAGATATTAGGTGGATTAACTAATACTTACAGCTCCCCTTGTAGGCACTTGCTGTAAAAGACGTCATCACCCGGGGTTCGAACCACGGATGCAAAAGAGAGTCTCGATCATCAGCTCGTACAGTGCGCCGAGCCATCGCGCCACTGTATGGACTGAGATATTAGGTGGATTAACTAATACTTACAGCTCCCCTTGTAGGCACTTGCTGTAAAAGACGTCATCACCCGGGGTTCGAACCACGGATGCAAAAGAGAGTCTCGATCATCAGCTCGTACAGTGCGCCGAGCCATCGCGCCACTGTATGGACTGAGATATTAGGTGGATTAACTAATACTTACAGCTCCCCTTGTAGGCACTTGCTGTAAAAGACGTCATCACCCGGGGTTCGAACCACGGATGCAAAAGAGAGTCTCGATCATCAGCTCGTACAGTGCGCCGAGCCATCGCGCCACTGTATGGACTGAGATATTAGGTGGATTAACTAATACTTACAGCTCCCCTTGTAGGCACTTGCTGTAAAAGACGTCATCACCCGGGGTTCGAACCACGGATGCAAAAGAGAGTCTCGATCATCAGCTCGTACAGTGCGCCGAGCCATCGCGCCACTGTATGGACTGAGATATTAGGTGGATTAACTAATACTTACAGCTCCCCTTGTAGGCACTTGCTGTAAAAGACGTCATCACCCGGGGTTCGAACCACGGATGCAAAAGAGAGTCTCGATCATCAGCTCGTACAGTGCGCCGAGCCATCGCGCCACTGTATGGACTGAGATATTAGGTGGATTAACTAATACTTACAGCTCCCCTTGTAGGCACTTGCTGTAAAAGACGTCATCACCCGGGGTTCGAACCACGGATGCAAAAGAGAGTCTCGATCATCAGCTCGTACAGTGCGCCGAGCCATCGCGCCACTGTATGGACTGAGATATTAGGTGGATTAACTAATACTTACAGCTCCCCTTGTAGGCACTTGCTGTAAAAGACGTCATCACCCGGGGTTCGAACCACGGATGCAAAAGAGAGTCTCGATCATCAGCTCGTACAGTGCGCCGAGCCATCGCGCCACTGTATGGACTGAGATATTAGGTGGATTAACTAATACTTACAGCTCCCCTTGTAGGCACTTGCTGTAAAAGACGTCATCACCCGGGGTTCGAACCACGGATGCAAAAGAGAGTCTCGATCATCAGCTCGTACAGTGCGCCGAGCCATCGCGCCACTGTATGGACTGAGATATTAGGTGGATTAACTAATACTTACAGCTCCCCTTGTAGGCACTTGCTGTAAAAGACGTCATCACCCGGGGTTCGAACCACGGATGCAAAAGAGAGTCTCGATCATCAGCTCGTACAGTGCGCCGAGCCATCGCGCCACTGTATGGACTGAGATATTAGGTGGATTAACTAATACTTACAGCTCCCCTTGTAGGCACTTGCTGTAAAAGACGTCATCACCCGGGGTTCGAACCACGGATGCAAAAGAGAGTCTCGATCATCAGCTCGTACAGTGCGCCGAGCCATCGCGCCACTGTATGGACTGAGATATTAGGTGGATTAACTAATACTTACAGCTCCCCTTGTAGGCACTTGCTGTAAAAGACGTCATCACCCGGGGTTCGAACCACGGATGCAAAAGAGAGTCTCGATCATCAGCTCGTACAGTGCGCCGAGCCATCGCGCCACTGTATGGACTGAGATATTAGGTGGATTAACTAATACTTACAGCTCCCCTTGTAGGCACTTGCTGTAAAAGACGTCATCACCCGGGGTTCGAACCACGGATGCAAAAGAGAGTCTCGATCATCAGCTCGTACAGTGCGCCGAGCCATCGCGCCACTGTATGGACTGAGATATTAGGTGGATTAACTAATACTTACAGCTCCCCTTGTAGGCACTTGCTGTAAAAGACGTCATCACCCGGGGTTCGAACCACGGATGCAAAAGAGAGTCTCGATCATCAGCTCGTACAGTGCGCCGAGCCATCGCGCCACTGTATGGACTGAGATATTAGGTGGATTAACTAATACTTACAGCTCCCCTTGTAGGCACTTGCTGTAAAAGACGTCATCACCCGGGGTTCGAACCACGGATGCAAAAGAGAGTCTCGATCATCAGCTCGTACAGTGCGCCGAGCCATCGCGCCACTGTATGGACTGAGATATTAGGTGGATTAACTAATACTTACAGCTCCCCTTGTAGGCACTTGCTGTAAAAGACGTCATCACCCGGGGTTCGAACCACGGATGCAAAAGAGAGTCTCGATCATCAGCTCGTACAGTGCGCCGAGCCATCGCGCCACTGTATGGACTGAGATATTAGGTGGATTAACTAATACTTACAGCTCCCCTTGTAGGCACTTGCTGTAAAAGACGTCATCACCCGGGGTTCGAACCACGGATGCAAAAGAGAGTCTCGATCATCAGCTCGTACAGTGCGCCGAGCCATCGCGCCACTGTATGGACTGAGATATTAGGTGGATTAACTAATACTTACAGCTCCCCTTGTAGGCACTTGCTGTAAAAGACGTCATCACCCGGGGTTCGAACCACGGATGCAAAAGAGAGTCTCGATCATCAGCTCGTACAGTGCGCCGAGCCATCGCGCCACTGTATGGACTGAGATATTAGGTGGATTAACTAATACTTACAGCTCCCCTTGTAGGCACTTGCTGTAAAAGACGTCATCACCCGGGGTTCGAACCACGGATGCAAAAGAGAGTCTCGATCATCAGCTCGTACAGTGCGCCGAGCCATCGCGCCACTGTATGGACTGAGATATTAGGTGGATTAACTAATACTTACAGCTCCCCTTGTAGGCACTTGCTGTAAAAGACGTCATCACCCGGGGTTCGAACCACGGATGCAAAAGAGAGTCTCGATCATCAGCTCGTACAGTGCGCCGAGCCATCGCGCCACTGTATGGACTGAGATATTAGGTGGATTAACTAATACTTACAGCTCCCCTTGTAGGCACTTGCTGTAAAAGACGTCATCACCCGGGGTTCGAACCACGGATGCAAAAGAGAGTCTCGATCATCAGCTCGTACAGTGCGCCGAGCCATCGCGCCACTGTATGGACTGAGATATTAGGTGGATTAACTAATACTTACAGCTCCCCTTGTAGGCACTTGCTGTAAAAGACGTCATCACCCGGGGTTCGAACCACGGATGCAAAAGAGAGTCTCGATCATCAGCTCGTACAGTGCGCCGAGCCATCGCGCCACTGTATGGACTGAGATATTAGGTGGATTAACTAATACTTACAGCTCCCCTTGTAGGCACTTGCTGTAAAAGACGTCATCACCCGGGGTTCGAACCACGGATGCAAAAGAGAGTCTCGATCATCAGCTCGTACAGTGCGCCGAGCCATCGCGCCACTGTATGGACTGAGATATTAGGTGGATTAACTAATACTTACAGCTCCCCTTGTAGGCACTTGCTGTAAAAGACGTCATCACCCGGGGTTCGAACCACGGATGCAAAAGAGAGTCTCGATCATCAGCTCGTACAGTGCGCCGAGCCATCGCGCCACTGTATGGACTGAGATATTAGGTGGATTAACTAATACTTACAGCTCCCCTTGTAGGCACTTGCTGTAAAAGACGTCATCACCCGGGGTTCGAACCACGGATGCAAAAGAGAGTCTCGATCATCAGCTCGTACAGTGCGCCGAGCCATCGCGCCACTGTATGGACTGAGATATTAGGTGGATTAACTAATACTTACAGCTCCCCTTGTAGGCACTTGCTGTAAAAGACGTCATCACCCGGGGTTCGAACCACGGATGCAAAAGAGAGTCTCGATCATCAGCTCGTACAGTGCGCCGAGCCACATCGCGCCACTGTATGGACTGAGATATTAGGTGGATTAACTAATACTTACAGCTCCCCTTGTAGGCACTTGCTGTAAAAGACGTCATCACCCGGGGTTCGAACCACGGATGCAAAAGAGAGTCTCGATCATCAGCTCGTACAGTGCGCCGAGCCATCGCGCCACTGTATGGACTGAGATATTAGGTGGATTAACTAATACTTACAGCTCCCTTGTAGGCACTTGCTGTAAAAGACGTCATCACCCGGGGTTCGAACCACGGATGCAAAAGAGAGTCTCGATCATCAGCTCGTACAGTGCGCCGAGCCATCGCGCCACTGTATGGACTGAGATATTAGGTGGATTAACTAATACTTACAGCTCCCCTTGTAGGCACTTGCTGTAAAAGACGTCATCACCCGGGGTTCGAACCACGGATGCAAAAGAGAGTCTCGATCATCAGCTCGTACAGTGCGCCGAGCCATCGCGCCACTGTATGGACTGAGATATTAGGTGGATTAACTAATACTTACAGCTCCCCTTGTAGGCACTTGCTGTAAAAGACGTCATCACCCGGGGTTCGAACCACGGATGCAAAAGAGAGTCTCGATCATCAGCTCGTACAGTGCGCCGAGCCATCGCGCCACTGTATGGACTGAGATATTAGGTGGATTAACTAATACTTACAGCTCCCCTTGTAGGCACTTGCTGTAAAAGACGTCATCACCCGGGGTTCGAACCACGGATGCAAAAGAGAGTCTCGATCATCAGCTCGTACAGTGCGCCGAGCCATCGCGCCACTGTATGGACTGAGATATTAGGTGGATTAACTAATACTTACAGCTCCCCTTGTAGGCACTTGCTGTAAAAGACGTCATCACCCGGGGTTCGAACCACGGATGCAAAAGAGAGTCTCGATCATCAGCTCGTACAGTGCGCCGAGCCATCGCGCCACTGTATGGACTGAGATATTAGGTGGATTAACTAATACTTACAGCTCCCCTTGTAGGCACTTGCTGTAAAAGACGTCATCACCCGGGGTTCGAACCACGGATGCAAAAGAGAGTCTCGATCATCAGCTCGTACAGTGCGCCGAGCCATCGCGCCACTGTATGGACTGAGATATTAGGTGGATTAACTAATACTTACAGCTCCCCTTGTAGGCACTTGCTGTAAAAGACGTCATCACCCGGGGTTCGAACCACGGATGCAAAAGAGAGTCTCGATCATCAGCTCGTACAGTGCGCCGAGCCATCGCGCCACTGTATGGACTGAGATATTAGGTGGATTAACTAATACTTACAGCTCCCCTTGTAGGCACTTGCTGTAAAAGACGTCATCACCCGGGGTTCGAACCACGGATGCAAAAGAGAGTCTCGATCATCAGCTCGTACAGTGCGCCGAGCCATCGCGCCACTGTATGGACTGAGATATTAGGTGGATTAACTAATACTTACAGCTCCCCTTGTAGGCACTTGCTGTAAAAGACGTCATCACCCGGGGTTCGAACCACGGATGCAAAAGAGAGTCTCGATCATCAGCTCGTACAGTGCGCCGAGCCATCGCGCCACTGTATGGACTGAGATATTAGGTGGATTAACTAATACTTACAGCTCCCCTTGTAGGCACTTGCTGTAAAAGACGTCATCACCCGGGGTTCGAACCACGGATGCAAAAGAGAGTCTCGATCATCAGCTCGTACAGTGCGCCGAGCCATCGCGCCACTGTATGGACTGAGATATTAGGTGGATTAACTAATACTTACAGCTCCCCTTGTAGGCACTTGCTGTAAAAGACGTCATCACCCGGGGTTCGAACCACGGATGCAAAAGAGAGTCTCGATCATCAGCTCGTACAGTGCGCCGAGCCATCGCGCCACTGTATGGACTGAGATATTAGGTGGATTAACTAATACTTACAGCTCCCCTTGTAGGCACTTGCTGTAAAAGACGTCATCACCCGGGGTTCGAACCACGGATGCAAAAGAGAGTCTCGATCATCAGCTCGTACAGTGCGCCGAGCCATCGCGCCACTGTATGGACTGAGATATTAGGTGGATTAACTAATACTTACAGCTCCCCTTGTAGGCACTTGCTGTAAAAGACGTCATCACCCGGGGTTCGAACCACGGATGCAAAAGAGAGTCTCGATCATCAGCTCGTACAGTGCGCCGAGCCATCGCGCCACTGTATGGACTGAGATATTAGGTGGATTAACTAATACTTACAGCTCCCCTTGTAGGCACTTGCTGTAAAAGACGTCATCACCCGGGGTTCGAACCACGGATGCAAAAGAGAGTCTCGATCATCAGCTCGTACAGTGCGCCGAGCCATCGCGCCACTGTATGGACTGAGATATTAGGTGGATTAACTAATACTTACAGCTCCCCTTGTAGGCACTTGCTGTAAAAGACGTCATCACCCGGGGTTCGAACCACGGATGCAAAAGAGAGTCTCGATCATCAGCTCGTACAGTGCGCCGAGCCATCGCGCCACTGTATGGACTGAGATATTAGGTGGATTAACTAATACTTACAGCTCCCCTTGTAGGCACTTGCTGTAAAAGACGTCATCACCCGGGGTTCGAACCACGGATGCAAAAGAGAGTCTCGATCATCAGCTCGTACAGTGCGCCGAGCCATCGCGCCACTGTATGGACTGAGATATTAGGTGGATTAACTAATACTTACAGCTCCCCTTGTAGGCACTTGCTGTAAAAGACGTCATCACCCGGGGTTCGAACCACGGATGCAAAAGAGAGTCTCGATCATCAGCTCGTACAGTGCGCCGAGCCATCGCGCCACTGTATGGACTGAGATATTAGGTGGATTAACTAATACTTACAGCTCCCCTTGTAGGCACTTGCTGTAAAAGACGTCATCACCCGGGGTTCGAACCACGGATGCAAAAGAGAGTCTCGATCATCAGCTCGTACAGTGCGCCGAGCCATCGCGCCACTGTATGGACTGAGATATTAGGTGGATTAACTAATACTTACAGCTCCCCTTGTAGGCACTTGCTGTAAAAGACGTCATCACCCGGGGTTCGAACCACGGATGCAAAAGAGAGTCTCGATCATCAGCTCGTACAGTGCGCCGAGCCATCGCGCCACTGTATGGACTGAGATATTAGGTGGATTAACTAATACTTACAGCTCCCCTTGTAGGCACTTGCTGTAAAAGACGTCATCACCCGGGGTTCGAACCACGGATGCAAAAGAGAGTCTCGATCATCAGCTCGTACAGTGCGCCGAGCCATCGCGCCACTGTATGGACTGAGATATTAGGTGGATTAACTAATACTTACAGCTCCCCTTGTAGGCACTTGCTGTAAAAGACGTCATCACCCGGGGTTCGAACCACGGATGCAAAAGAGAGTCTCGATCATCAGCTCGTACAGTGCGCCGAGCCATCGCGCCACTGTATGGACTGAGATATTAGGTGGATTAACTAATACTTACAGCTCCCCTTGTAGGCACTTGCTGTAAAAGACGTCATCACCCGGGGTTCGAACCACGGATGCAAAAGAGAGTCTCGATCATCAGCTCGTACAGTGCGCCGAGCCATCGCGCCACTGTATGGACTGAGATATTAGGTGGATTAACTAATACTTACAGCTCCCCTTGTAGGCACTTGCTGTAAAAG
Organism: Apostichopus japonicus; assembly: GCF_037975245.1. Classification (NCBI taxonomy): domain Eukaryota; kingdom Metazoa; phylum Echinodermata; class Holothuroidea; order Aspidochirotida; family Stichopodidae; genus Apostichopus; species Apostichopus japonicus. The sequence goes on from NC_092572.1 coordinate 16,218,917, forward strand.
ACGTCATCACCCGGGGTTCGAACCACGGATGCAAAAGAGAGTCTCGATCATCAGCTCGTACAGTGCGCCGAGCCATCGCGCCACTGTATGGACTGAGATATTAGGTGGATTAACTAATACTTACAGCTCCCCTTGTAGGCACTTGCTGTAAAAGACGTCATCACCCGGGGTTCGAACCACGGATGCAAAAGAGAGTCTCGATCATCAGCTCGTACAGTGCGCCGAGCCATCGCGCCACTGTATGGACTGAGATATTAGGTGGATTAACTAATACTTACAGCTCCCCTTGTAGGCACTTGCTGTAAAAGACGTCATCACCCGGGGTTCGAACCACGGATGCAAAAGAGAGTCTCGATCATCAGCTCGTACAGTGCGCCGAGCCATCGCGCCACTGTATGGACTGAGATATTAGGTGGATTAACTAATACTTACAGCTCCCCTTGTAGGCACTTGCTGTAAAAGACGTCATCACCCGGGGTTCGAACCACGGATGCAAAAGAGAGTCTCGATCATCAGCTCGTACAGTGCGCCGAGCCATCGCGCCACTGTATGGACTGAGATATTAGGTGGATTAACTAATACTTACAGCTCCCCTTGTAGGCACTTGCTGTAAAAGACGTCATCACCCGGGGTTCGAACCACGGATGCAAAAGAGAGTCTCGATCATCAGCTCGTACAGTGCGCCGAGCCATCGCGCCACTGTATGGACTGAGATATTAGGTGGATTAACTAATACTTACAGCTCCCCTTGTAGGCACTTGCTGTAAAAGACGTCATCACCCGGGGTTCGAACCACGGATGCAAAAGAGAGTCTCGATCATCAGCTCGTACAGTGCGCCGAGCCATCGCGCCACTGTATGGACTGAGATATTAGGTGGATTAACTAATACTTACAGCTCCCCTTGTAGGCACTTGCTGTAAAAGACGTCATCACCCGGGGTTCGAACCACGGATGCAAAAGAGAGTCTCGATCATCAGCTCGTACAGTGCGCCGAGCCATCGCGCCACTGTATGGACTGAGATATTAGGTGGATTAACTAATACTTACAGCTCCCCTTGTAGGCACTTGCTGTAAAAGACGTCATCACCCGGGGTTCGAACCACGGATGCAAAAGAGAGTCTCGATCATCAGCTCGTACAGTGCGCCGAGCCATCGCGCCACTGTATGGACTGAGATATTAGGTGGATTAACTAATACTTACAGCTCCCCTTGTAGGCACTTGCTGTAAAAGACGTCATCACCCGGGGTTCGAACCACGGATGCAAAAGAGAGTCTCGATCATCAGCTCGTACAGTGCGCCGAGCCATCGCGCCACTGTATGGACTGAGATATTAGGTGGATTAACTAATACTTACAGCTCCCCTTGTAGGCACTTGCTGTAAAAGACGTCATCACCCGGGGTTCGAACCACGGATGCAAAAGAGAGTCTCGATCATCAGCTCGTACAGTGCGCCGAGCCATCGCGCCACTGTATGGACTGAGATATTAGGTGGATTAACTAATACTTACAGCTCCCCTTGTAGGCACTTGCTGTAAAAGACGTCATCACCCGGGGTTCGAACCACGGATGCAAAAGAGAGTCTCGATCATCAGCTCGTACAGTGCGCCGAGCCATCGCGCCACTGTATGGACTGAGATATTAGGTGGATTAACTAATACTTACAGCTCCCCTTGTAGGCACTTGCTGTAAAAGACGTCATCACCCGGGGTTCGAACCACGGATGCAAAAGAGAGTCTCGATCATCAGCTCGTACAGTGCGCCGAGCCATCGCGCCACTGTATGGACTGAGATATTAGGTGGATTAACTAATACTTACAGCTCCCCTTGTAGGCACTTGCTGTAAAAGACGTCATCACCCGGGGTTCGAACCACGGATGCAAAAGAGAGTCTCGATCATCAGCTCGTACAGTGCGCCGAGCCATCGCGCCACTGTATGGACTGAGATATTAGGTGGATTAACTAATACTTACAGCTCCCCTTGTAGGCACTTGCTGTAAAAGACGTCATCACCCGGGGTTCGAACCACGGATGCAAAAGAGAGTCTCGATCATCAGCTCGTACAGTGCGCCGAGCCATCGCGCCACTGTATGGACTGAGATATTAGGTGGATTAACTAATACTTACAGCTCCCCTTGTAGGCACTTGCTGTAAAAGACGTCATCACCCGGGGTTCGAACCACGGATGCAAAAGAGAGTCTCGATCATCAGCTCGTACAGTGCGCCGAGCCATCGCGCCACTGTATGGACTGAGATATTAGGTGGATTAACTAATACTTACAGCTCCCCTTGTAGGCACTTGCTGTAAAAGACGTCATCACCCGGGGTTCGAACCACGGATGCAAAAGAGAGTCTCGATCATCAGCTCGTACAGTGCGCCGAGCCATCGCGCCACTGTATGGACTGAGATATTAGGTGGATTAACTAATACTTACAGCTCCCCTTGTAGGCACTTGCTGTAAAAGACGTCATCACCCGGGGTTCGAACCACGGATGCAAAAGAGAGTCTCGATCATCAGCTCGTACAGTGCGCCGAGCCATCGCGCCACTGTATGGACTGAGATATTAGGTGGATTAACTAATACTTACAGCTCCCCTTGTAGGCACTTGCTGTAAAAGACGTCATCACCCGGGGTTCGAACCACGGATGCAAAAGAGAGTCTCGATCATCAGCTCGTACAGTGCGCCGAGCCATCGCGCCACTGTATGGACTGAGATATTAGGTGGATTAACTAATACTTACAGCTCCCCTTGTAGGCACTTGCTGTAAAAGACGTCATCACCCGGGGTTCGAACCACGGATGCAAAAGAGAGTCTCGATCATCAGCTCGTACAGTGCGCCGAGCCATCGCGCCACTGTATGGACTGAGATATTAGGTGGATTAACTAATACTTACAGCTCCCCTTGTAGGCACTTGCTGTAAAAGACGTCATCACCCGGGGTTCGAACCACGGATGCAAAAGAGAGTCTCGATCATCAGCTCGTACAGTGCGCCGAGCCATCGCGCCACTGTATGGACTGAGATATTAGGTGGATTAACTAATACTTACAGCTCCCCTTGTAGGCACTTGCTGTAAAAGACGTCATCACCCGGGGTTCGAACCACGGATGCAAAAGAGAGTCTCGATCATCAGCTCGTACAGTGCGCCGAGCCATCGCGCCACTGTATGGACTGAGATATTAGGTGGATTAACTAATACTTACAGCTCCCCTTGTAGGCACTTGCTGTAAAAGACGTCATCACCCGGGGTTCGAACCACGGATGCAAAAGAGAGTCTCGATCATCAGCTCGTACAGTGCGCCGAGCCATCGCGCCACTGTATGGACTGAGATATTAGGTGGATTAACTAATACTTACAGCTCCCCTTGTAGGCACTTGCTGTAAAAGACGTCATCACCCGGGGTTCGAACCACGGATGCAAAAGAGAGTCTCGATCATCAGCTCGTACAGTGCGCCGAGCCATCGCGCCACTGTATGGACTGAGATATTAGGTGGATTAACTAATACTTACAGCTCCCCTTGTAGGCACTTGCTGTAAAAGACGTCATCACCCGGGGTTCGAACCACGGATGCAAAAGAGAGTCTCGATCATCAGCTCGTACAGTGCGCCGAGCCATCGCGCCACTGTATGGACTGAGATATTAGGTGGATTAACTAATACTTACAGCTCCCCTTGTAGGCACTTGCTGTAAAAGACGTCATCACCCGGGGTTCGAACCACGGATGCAAAAGAGAGTCTCGATCATCAGCTCGTACAGTGCGCCGAGCCATCGCGCCACTGTATGGACTGAGATATTAGGTGGATTAACTAATACTTACAGCTCCCCTTGTAGGCACTTGCTGTAAAAGACGTCATCACCCGGGGTTCGAACCACGGATGCAAAAGAGAGTCTCGATCATCAGCTCGTACAGTGCGCCGAGCCATCGCGCCACTGTATGGACTGAGATATTAGGTGGATTAACTAATACTTACAGCTCCCCTTGTAGGCACTTGCTGTAAAAGACGTCATCACCCGGGGTTCGAACCACGGATGCAAAAGAGAGTCTCGATCATCAGCTCGTACAGTGCGCCGAGCCATCGCGCCACTGTATGGACTGAGATATTAGGTGGATTAACTAATACTTACAGCTCCCCTTGTAGGCACTTGCTGTAAAAGACGTCATCACCCGGGGTTCGAACCACGGATGCAAAAGAGAGTCTCGATCATCAGCTCGTACAGTGCGCCGAGCCATCGCGCCACTGTATGGACTGAGATATTAGGTGGATTAACTAATACTTACAGCTCCCCTTGTAGGCACATGCTGTAAAAGACGTCATCACCCGGGGTTCGAACCACGGATGCAAAAGAGAGTCTCGATCATCAGCTCGTACAGTGCGCCGAGCCATCGCGCCACTGTATGGACTGAGATATTAGGTGGATTAACTAATACTTACAGCTCCCCTTGTAGGCACTTGCTGTAAAAGACGTCATCACCCGGGGTTCGAACCACGGATGCAAAAGAGAGTCTCGATCATCAGCTCGTACAGTGCGCCGAGCCATCGCGCCACTGTATGGACTGAGATATTAGGTGGATTAACTAATACTTACAGCTCCCCTTGTAGGCACTTGCTGTAAAAGACGTCATCACCCGGGGTTCGAACCACGGATGCAAAAGAGAGTCTCGATCATCAGCTCGTACAGTGCGCCGAGCCATCGCGCCACTGTATGGACTGAGATATTAGGTGGATTAACTAATACTTACAGCTCCCCTTGTAGGCACTTGCTGTAAAAGACGTCATCACCCGGGGTTCGAACCACGGATGCAAAAGAGAGTCTCGATCATCAGCTCGTACAGTGCGCCGAGCCATCGCGCCACTGTATGGACTGAGATATTAGGTGGATTAACTAATACTTACAGCTCCCCTTGTAGGCACTTGCTGTAAAAGACGTCATCACCCGGGGTTCGAACCACGGATGCAAAAGAGAGTCTCGATCATCAGCTCGTACAGTGCGCCGAGCCATCGCGCCACTGTATGGACTGAGATATTAGGTGGATTAACTAATACTTACAGCTCCCCTTGTAGGCACTTGCTGTAAAAGACGTCATCACCCGGGGTTCGAACCACGGATGCAAAAGAGAGTCTCGATCATCAGCTCGTACAGTGCGCCGAGCCATCGCGCCACTGTATGGACTGAGATATTAGGTGGATTAACTAATACTTACAGCTCCCCTTGTAGGCACTTGCTGTAAAAGACGTCATCACCCGGGGTTCGAACCACGGATGCAAAAGAGAGTCTCGATCATCAGCTCGTACAGTGCGCCGAGCCATCGCGCCACTGTATGGACTGAGATATTAGGTGGATTAACTAATACTTACAGCTCCCCTTGTAGGCACTTGCTGTAAAAGACGTCATCACCCGGGGTTCGAACCACGGATGCAAAAGAGAGTCTCGATCATCAGCTCGTACAGTGCGCCGAGCCATCGCGCCACTGTATGGACTGAGATATTAGGTGGATTAACTAATACTTACAGCTCCCCTTGTAGGCACTTGCTGTAAAAGACGTCATCACCCGGGGTTCGAACCACGGATGCAAAAGAGAGTCTCGATCATCAGCTCGTACAGTGCGCCGAGCCATCGCGCCACTGTATGGACTGAGATATTAGGTGGATTAACTAATACTTACAGCTCCCCTTGTAGGCACTTGCTGTAAAAGACGTCATCACCCGGGGTTCGAACCACGGATGCAAAAGAGAGTCTCGATCATCAGCTCGTACAGTGCGCCGAGCCATCGCGCCACTGTATGGACTGAGATATTAGGTGGATTAACTAATACTTACAGCTCCCCTTGTAGGCACTTGCTGTAAAAGACGTCATCACCCGGGGTTCGAACCACGGATGCAAAAGAGAGTCTCGATCATCAGCTCGTACAGTGCGCCGAGCCATCGCGCCACTGTATGGACTGAGATATTAGGTGGATTAACTAATACTTACAGCTCCCCTTGTAGGCACTTGCTGTAAAAGACGTCATCACCCGGGGTTCGAACCACGGATGCAAAAGAGAGTCTCGATCATCAGCTCGTACAGTGCGCCGAGCCATCGCGCCACTGTATGGACTGAGATATTAGGTGGATTAACTAATACTTACAGCTCCCCTTGTAGGCACTTGCTGTAAAAGACGTCATCACCCGGGGTTCGAACCACGGATGCAAAAGAGAGTCTCGATCATCAGCTCGTACAGTGCGCCGAGCCATCGCGCCACTGTATGGACTGAGATATTAGGTGGATTAACTAATACTTACAGCTCCCCTTGTAGGCACTTGCTGTAAAAGACGTCATCACCCGGGGTTCGAACCACGGATGCAAAAGAGAGTCTCGATCATCAGCTCGTACAGTGCGCCGAGCCATCGCGCCACTGTATGGACTGAGATATTAGGTGGATTAACTAATACTTACAGCTCCCCTTGTAGGCACTTGCTGTAAAAGACGTCATCACCCGGGGTTCGAACCACGGATGCAAAAGAGAGTCTCGATCATCAGCTCGTACAGTGCGCCGAGCCATCGCGCCACTGTATGGACTGAGATATTAGGTGGATTAACTAATACTTACAGCTCCCCTTGTAGGCACTTGCTGTAAAAGACGTCATCACCCGGGGTTCGAACCACGGATGCAAAAGAGAGTCTCGATCATCAGCTCGTACAGTGCGCCGAGCCATCGCGCCACTGTATGGACTGAGATATTAGGTGGATTAACTAATACTTACAGCTCCCCTTGTAGGCACTTGCTGTAAAAGACGTCATCACCCGGGGTTCGAACCACGGATGCAAAAGAGAGTCTCGATCATCAGCTCGTACAGTGCGCCGAGCCATCGCGCCACTGTATGGACTGAGATATTAGGTGGATTAACTAATACTTACAGCTCCCCTTGTAGGCACTTGCTGTAAAAGACGTCATCACCCGGGGTTCGAACCACGGATGCAAAAGAGAGTCTCGATCATCAGCTCGTACAGTGCGCCGAGCCATCGCGCCACTGTATGGACTGAGATATTAGGTGGATTAACTAATACTTACAGCTCCCCTTGTAGGCACTTGCTGTAAAAGACGTCATCACCCGGGGTTCGAACCACGGATGCAAAAGAGAGTCTCGATCATCAGCTCGTACAGTGCGCCGAGCCATCGCGCCACTGTATGGACTGAGATATTAGGTGGATTAACTAATACTTACAGCTCCCCTTGTAGGCACTTGCTGTAAAAGACGTCATCACCCGGGGTTCGAACCACGGATGCAAAAGAGAGTCTCGATCATCAGCTCGTACAGTGCGCCGAGCCATCGCGCCACTGTATGGACTGAGATATTAGGTGGATTAACTAATACTTACAGCTCCCCTTGTAGGCACTTGCTGTAAAAGACGTCATCACCCGGGGTTCGAACCACGGATGCAAAAGAGAGTCTCGATCATCAGCTCGTACAGTGCGCCGAGCCATCGCGCCACTGTATGGACTGAGATATTAGGTGGATTAACTAATACTTACAGCTCCCCTTGTAGGCACTTGCTGTAAAAGACGTCATCACCCGGGGTTCGAACCACGGATGCAAAAGAGAGTCTCGATCATCAGCTCGTACAGTGCGCCGAGCCATCGCGCCACTGTATGGACTGAGATATTAGGTGGATTAACTAATACTTACAGCTCCCCTTGTAGGCACTTGCTGTAAAAGACGTCATCACCCGGGGTTCGAACCACGGATGCAAAAGAGAGTCTCGATCATCAGCTCGTACAGTGCGCCGAGCCATCGCGCCACTGTATGGACTGAGATATTAGGTGGATTAACTAATACTTACAGCTCCCCTTGTAGGCACTTGCTGTAAAAGACGTCATCACCCGGGGTTCGAACCACGGATGCAAAAGAGAGTCTCGATCATCAGCTCGTACAGTGCGCCGAGCCATCGCGCCACTGTATGGACTGAGATATTAGGTGGATTAACTAATACTTACAGCTCCCCTTGTAGGCACTTGCTGTAAAAGACGTCATCACCCGGGGTTCGAACCACGGATGCAAAAGAGAGTCTCGATCATCAGCTCGTACAGTGCGCCGAGCCATCGCGCCACTGTATGGACTGAGATATTAGGTGGATTAACTAATACTTACAGCTCCCCTTGTAGGCACTTGCTGTAAAAGACGTCATCACCCGGGGTTCGAACCACGGATGCAAAAGAGAGTCTCGATCATCAGCTCGTACAGTGCGCCGAGCCATCGCGCCACTGTATGGACTGAGATATTAGGTGGATTAACTAATACTTACAGCTCCCCTTGTAGGCACTTGCTGTAAAAGACGTCATCACCCGGGGTTCGAACCACGGATGCAAAAGAGAGTCTCGATCATCAGCTCGTACAGTGCGCCGAGCCATCGCGCCACTGTATGGACTGAGATATTAGGTGGATTAACTAATACTTACAGCTCCCCTTGTAGGCACTTGCTGTAAAAGACGTCATCACCCGGGGTTCGAACCACGGATGCAAAAGAGAGTCTCGATCATCAGCTCGTACAGTGCGCCGAGCCATCGCGCCACTGTATGGACTGAGATATTAGGTGGATTAACTAATACTTACAGCTCCCCTTGTAGGCACTTGCTGTAAAAGACGTCATCACCCGGGGTTCGAACCACGGATGCAAAAGAGAGTCTCGATCATCAGCTCGTACAGTGCGCCGAGCCATCGCGCCACTGTATGGACTGAGATATTAGGTGGATTAACTAATACTTACAGCTCCCCTTGTAGGCACTTGCTGTAAAAGACGTCATCACCCGGGGTTCGAACCACGGATGCAAAAGAGAGTCTCGATCATCAGCTCGTACAGTGCGCCGAGCCATCGCGCCACTGTATGGACTGAGATATTAGGTGGATTAACTAATACTTACAGCTCCCCTTGTAGGCACTTGCTGTAAAAGACGTCATCACCCGGGGTTCGAACCACGGATGCAAAAGAGAGTCTCGATCATCAGCTCGTACAGTGCGCCGAGCCATCGCGCCACTGTATGGACTGAGATATTAGGTGGATTAACTAATACTTACAGCTCCCCTTGTAGGCACTTGCTGTAAAAGACGTCATCACCCGGGGTTCGAACCACGGATGCAAAAGAGAGTCTCGATCATCAGCTCGTACAGTGCGCCGAGCCATCGCGCCACTGTATGGACTGAGATATTAGGTGGATTAACTAATACTTACAGCTCCCCTTGTAGGCACTTGCTGTAAAAGACGTCATCACCCGGGGTTCGAACCACGGATGCAAAAGAGAGTCTCGATCATCAGCTCGTACAGTGCGCCGAGCCATCGCGCCACTGTATGGACTGAGATATTAGGTGGATTAACTAATACTTACAGCTCCCCTTGTAGGCACTTGCTGTAAAAGACGTCATCACCCGGGGTTCGAACCACGGATGCAAAAGAGAGTCTCGATCATCAGCTCGTACAGTGCGCCGAGCCATCGCGCCACTGTATGGACTGAGATATTAGGTGGATTAACTAATACTTACAGCTCCCCTTGTAGGCACTTGCTGTAAAAGACGTCATCACCCGGGGTTCGAACCACGGATGCAAAAGAGAGTCTCGATCATCAGCTCGTACAGTGCGCCGAGCCATCGCGCCACTGTATGGACTGAGATATTAGGTGGATTAACTAATACTTACAGCTCCCCTTGTAGGCACTTGCTGTAAAAGACGTCATCACCCGGGGTTCGAACCACGGATGCAAAAGAGAGTCTCGATCATCAGCTCGTACAGTGCGCCGAGCCATCGCGCCACTGTATGGACTGAGATATTAGGTGGATTAACTAATACTTACAGCTCCCCTTGTAGGCACTTGCTGTAAAAGACGTCATCACCCGGGGTTCGAACCACGGATGCAAAAGAGAGTCTCGATCATCAGCTCGTACAGTGCGCCGAGCCATCGCGCCACTGTATGGACTGAGATATTAGGTGGATTAACTAATACTTACAGCTCCCCTTGTAGGCACTTGCTGTAAAAGACGTCATCACCCGGGGTTCGAACCACGGATGCAAAAGAGAGTCTCGATCATCAGCTCGTACAGTGCGCCGAGCCATCGCGCCACTGTATGGACTGAGATATTAGGTGGATTAACTAATACTTACAGCTCCCCTTGTAGGCACTTGCTGTAAAAGACGTCATCACCCGGGGTTCGAACCACGGATGCAAAAGAGAGTCTCGATCATCAGCTCGTACAGTGCGCCGAGCCATCGCGCCACTGTATGGACTGAGATATTAGGTGGATTAACTAATACTTACAGCTCCCCTTGTAGGCACTTGCTGTAAAAGACGTCATCACCCGGGGTTCGAACCACGGATGCAAAAGAGAGTCTCGATCATCAGCTCGTACAGTGCGCCGAGCCATCGCGCCACTGTATGGACTGAGATATTAGGTGGATTAACTAATACTTACAGCTCCCCTTGTAGGCACTTGCTGTAAAAGACGTCATCACCCGGGGTTCGAACCACGGATGCAAAAGAGAGTCTCGATCATCAGCTCGTACAGTGCGCCGAGCCATCGCGCCACTGTATGGACTGAGATATTAGGTGGATTAACTAATACTTACAGCTCCCCTTGTAGGCACTTGCTGTAAAAGACGTCATCACCCGGGGTTCGAACCACGGATGCAAAAGAGAGTCTCGATCATCAGCTCGTACAGTGCGCCGAGCCATCGCGCCACTGTATGGACTGAGATATTAGGTGGATTAACTAATACTTACAGCTCCCTTGTAGGCACTTGCTGTAAAAGACGTCATCACCCGGGGTTCGAACCACGGATGCAAAAGAGAGTCTCGATCATCAGCTCGTACAGTGCGCCGAGCCATCGCGCCACTGTATGGACTGAGATATTAGGTGGATTAACTAATACTTACAGCTCCCCTTGTAGGCACTTGCTGTAAAAGACGTCATCACCCGGGGTTCGAACCACGGATGCAAAAGAGAGTCTCGATCATCAGCTCGTACAGTGCGCCGAGCCATCGCGCCACTGTATGGACTGAGATATTAGGTGGATTAACTAATACTTACAGCTCCCCTTGTAGGCACTTGCTGTAAAAGACGTCATCACCCGGGGTTCGAACCACGGATGCAAAAGAGAGTCTCGATCATCAGCTCGTACAGTGCGCCGAGCCATCGCGCCACTGTATGGACTGAGATATTAGGTGGATTAACTAATACTTACAGCTCCCCTTGTAGGCACTTGCTGTAAAAGACGTCATCACCCGGGGTTCGAACCACGGATGCAAAAGAGAGTCTCGATCATCAGCTCGTACAGTGCGCCGAGCCATCGCGCCACTGTATGGACTGAGATATTAGGTGGATTAACTAATACTTACAGCTCCCCTTGTAGGCACTTGCTGTAAAAGACGTCATCACCCGGGGTTCGAACCACGGATGCAAAAGAGAGTCTCGATCATCAGCTCGTACAGTGCGCCGAGCCATCGCGCCACTGTATGGACTGAGATATTAGGTGGATTAACTAATACTTACAGCTCCCCTTGTAGGCACTTGCTGTAAAAGACGTCATCACCCGGGGTTCGAACCACGGATGCAAAAGAGAGTCTCGATCATCAGCTCGTACAGTGCGCCGAGCCATCGCGCCACTGTATGGACTGAGATATTAGGTGGATTAACTAATACTTACAGCTCCCCTTGTAGGCACTTGCTGTAAAAGACGTCATCACCCGGGGTTCGAACCACGGATGCAAAAGAGAGTCTCGATCATCAGCTCGTACAGTGCGCCGAGCCATCGCGCCACTGTATGGACTGAGATATTAGGTGGATTAACTAATACTTACAGCTCCCCTTGTAGGCACTTGCTGTAAAAGACGTCATCACCCGGGGTTCGAACCACGGATGCAAAAGAGAGTCTCGATCATCAGCTCGTACAGTGCGCCGAGCCATCGCGCCACTGTATGGACTGAGATATTAGGTGGATTAACTAATACTTACAGCTCCCCTTGTAGGCACTTGCTGTAAAAGACGTCATCACCCGGGGTTCGAACCACGGATGCAAAAGAGAGTCTCGATCATCAGCTCGTACAGTGCGCCGAGCCATCGCGCCACTGTATGGACTGAGATATTAGGTGGATTAACTAATACTTACAGCTCCCCTTGTAGGCACTTGCTGTAAAAGACGTCATCACCCGGGGTTCGAACCACGGATGCAAAAGAGAGTCTCGATCATCAGCTCGTACAGTGCGCCGAGCCATCGCGCCACTGTATGGACTGAGATATTAGGTGGATTAACTAATACTTACAGCTCCCCTTGTAGGCACTTGCTGTAAAAGACGTCATCACCCGGGGTTCGAACCACGGATGCAAAAGAGAGTCTCGATCATCAGCTCGTACAGTGCGCCGAGCCATCGCGCCACTGTATGGACTGAGATATTAGGTGGATTAACTAATACTTACAGCTCCCCTTGTAGGCACTTGCTGTAAAAGACGTCATCACCCGGGGTTCGAACCACGGATGCAAAAGAGAGTCTCGATCATCAGCTCGTACAGTGCGCCGAGCCATCGCGCCACTGTATGGACTGAGATATTAGGTGGATTAACTAATACTTACAGCTCCCCTTGTAGGCACTTGCTGTAAAAGACGTCATCACCCGGGGTTCGAACCACGGATGCAAAAGAGAGTCTCGATCATCAGCTCGTACAGTGCGCCGAGCCATCGCGCCACTGTATGGACTGAGATATTAGGTGGATTAACTAATACTTACAGCTCCCCTTGTAGGCACTTGCTGTAAAAGACGTCATCACCCGGGGTTCGAACCACGGATGCAAAAGAGAGTCTCGATCATCAGCTCGTACAGTGCGCCGAGCCATCGCGCCACTGTATGGACTGAGATATTAGGTGGATTAACTAATACTTACAGCTCCCCTTGTAGGCACTTGCTGTAAAAGACGTCATCACCCGGGGTTCGAACCACGGATGCAAAAGAGAGTCTCGATCATCAGCTCGTACAGTGCGCCGAGCCATCGCGCCACTGTATGGACTGAGATATTAGGTGGATTAACTAATACTTACAGCTCCCCTTGTAGGCACTTGCTGTAAAAGACGTCATCACCCGGGGTTCGAACCACGGATGCAAAAGAGAGTCTCGATCATCAGCTCGTACAGTGCGCCGAGCCATCGCGCCACTGTATGGACTGAGATATTAGGTGGATTAACTAATACTTACAGCTCCCCTTGTAGGCACTTGCTGTAAAAGACGTCATCACCCGGGGTTCGAACCACGGATGCAAAAGAGAGTCTCGATCATCAGCTCGTACAGTGCGCCGAGCCATCGCGCCACTGTATGGACTGAGATATTAGGTGGATTAACTAATACTTACAGCTCCCTTGTAGGCACTTGCTGTAAAAGACGTCATCACCCGGGGTTCGAACCACGGATGCAAAAGAGAGTCTCGATCATCAGCTCGTACAGTGCGCCGAGCCATCGCGCCACTGTATGGACTGAGATATTAGGTGGATTAACTAATACTTACAGCTCCCCTTGTAGGCACTTGCTGTAAAAGACGTCATCACCCGGGGTTCGAACCACGGATGCAAAAGAGAGTCTCGATCATCAGCTCGTACAGTGCGCCGAGCCATCGCGCCACTGTATGGACTGAGATATTAGGTGGATTAACTAATACTTACAGCTCCCCTTGTAGGCACTTGCTGTAAAAGACGTCATCACCCGGGGTTCGAACCACGGATGCAAAAGAGAGTCTCGATCATCAGCTCGTACAGTGCGCCGAGCCATCGCGCCACTGTATGGACTGAGATATTAGGTGGATTAACTAATACTTACAGCTCCCCTTGTAGGCACTTGCTGTAAAAAGACGTCATCACCCGGGGTTCGAACCACGGATGCAAAAGAGAGTCTCGATCATCAGCTCGTACAGTGCGCCGAGCCATCGCGCCACTGTATGGACTGAGATATTAGGTGGATTAACTAATACTTACAGCTCCCCTTGTAGGCACTTGCTGTAAAAGACGTCATCACCCGGGGTTCGAACCACGGATGCAAAAGAGAGTCTCGATCATCAGCTCGTACAGTGCGCCGAGCCATCGCGCCACTGTATGGACTGAGATATTAGGTGGATTAACTAATACTTACAGCTCCCCTTGTAGGCACTTGCTGTAAAAGACGTCATCACCCGGGGTTCGAACCACGGATGCAAAAGAGAGTCTCGATCATCAGCTCGTACAGTGCGCCGAGCCATCGCGCCACTGTATGGACTGAGATATTAGGTGGATTAACTAATACTTACAGCTCCCCTTGTAGGCACTTGCTGTAAAAGACGTCATCACCCGGGGTTCGAACCACGGATGCAAAAGAGAGTCTCGATCATCAGCTCGTACAGTGCGCCGAGCCATCGCGCCACTGTATGGACTGAGATATTAGGTGGATTAACTAATACTTACAGCTCCCCTTGTAGGCACTTGCTGTAAAAGACGTCATCACCCGGGGTTCGAACCACGGATGCAAAAGAGAGTCTCGATCATCAGCTCGTACAGTGCGCCGAGCCATCGCGCCACTGTATGGACTGAGATATTAGGTGGATTAACTAATACTTACAGCTCCCCTTGTAGGCACTTGCTGTAAAAGACGTCATCACCCGGGGTTCGAACCACGGATGCAAAAGAGAGTCTCGATCATCAGCTCGTACAGTGCGCCGAGCCATCGCGCCACTGTATGGACTGAGATATTAGGTGGATTAACTAATACTTACAGCTCCCCTTGTAGGCACTTGCTGTAAAAGACGTCATCACCCGGGGTTCGAACCACGGATGCAAAAGAGAGTCTCGATCATCAGCTCGTACAGTGCGCCGAGCCATCGCGCCACTGTATGGACTGAGATATTAGGTGGATTAACTAATACTTACAGCTCCCCTTGTAGGCACTTGCTGTAAAAGACGTCATCACCCGGGGTTCGAACCACGGATGCAAAAGAGAGTCTCGATCATCAGCTCGTACAGTGCGCCGAGCCATCGCGCCACTGTATGGACTGAGATATTAGGTGGATTAACTAATACTTACAGCTCCCCTTGTAGGCACTTGCTGTAAAAGACGTCATCACCCGGGGTTCGAACCACGGATGCAAAAGAGAGTCTCGATCATCAGCTCGTACAGTGCGCCGAGCCATCGCGCCACTGTATGGACTGAGATATTAGGTGGATTAACTAATACTTACAGCTCCCCTTGTAGGCACTTGCTGTAAAAGACGTCATCACCCGGGGTTCGAACCACGGATGCAAAAGAGAGTCTCGATCATCAGCTCGTACAGTGCGCCGAGCCATCGCGCCACTGTATGGACTGAGATATTAGGTGGATTAACTAATACTTACAGCTCCCCTTGTAGGCACTTGCTGTAAAAGACGTCATCACCCGGGGTTCGAACCACGGATGCAAAAGAGAGTCTCGATCATCAGCTCGTACAGTGCGCCGAGCCATCGCGCCACTGTATGGACTGAGATATTAGGTGGATTAACTAATACTTACAGCTCCCCTTGTAGGCACTTGCTGTAAAAGACGTCATCACCCGGGGTTCGAACCACGGATGCAAAAGAGAGTCTCGATCATCAGCTCGTACAGTGCGCCGAGCCATCGCGCCACTGTATGGACTGAGATATTAGGTGGATTAACTAATACTTACAGCTCCCCTTGTAGGCACTTGCTGTAAAAGACGTCATCACCCGGGGTTCGAACCACGGATGCAAAAGAGAGTCTCGATCATCAGCTCGTACAGTGCGCCGAGCCATCGCGCCACTGTATGGACTGAGATATTAGGTGGATTAACTAATACTTACAGCTCCCCTTGTAGGCACTTGCTGTAAAAGACGTCATCACCCGGGGTTCGAACCACGGATGCAAAAGAGAGTCTCGATCATCAGCTCGTACAGTGCGCCGAGCCATCGCGCCACTGTATGGACTGAGATATTAGGTGGATTAACTAATACTTACAGCTCCCCTTGTAGGCACTTGCTGTAAAAGACGTCATCACCCGGGGTTCGAACCACGGATGCAAAAGAGAGTCTCGATCATCAGCTCGTACAGTGCGCCGAGCCATCGCGCCACTGTATGGACTGAGATATTAGGTGGATTAACTAATACTTACAGCTCCCCTTGTAGGCACTTGCTGTAAAAGACGTCATCACCCGGGGTTCGAACCACGGATGCAAAAGAGAGTCTCGATCATCAGCTCGTACAGTGCGCCGAGCCATCGCGCCACTGTATGGACTGAGATATTAGGTGGATTAACTAATACTTACAGCTCCCCTTGTAGGCACTTGCTGTAAAGACGTCATCACCCGGGGTTCGAACCACGGATGCAAAAGAGAGTCTCGATCATCAGCTCGTACAGTGCGCCGAGCCATCGCGCCCACTGTATGGACTGAGATATTAGGTGGATTAACTAATACTTACAGCTCCCCTTGTAGGCACTTGCTGTAAAAGACGTCATCACCCGGGGTTCGAACCACGGATGCAAAAGAGAGTCTCGATCATCAGCTCGTACAGTGCGCCGAGCCATCGCGCCACTGTATGGACTGAGATATTAGGTGGATTAACTAATACTTACAGCTCCCCTTGTAGGCACTTGCTGTAAAAGACGTCATCACCCGGGGTTCGAACCACGGATGCAAAAGAGAGTCTCGATCATCAGCTCGTACAGTGCGCCGAGCCATCGCGCCACTGTATGGACTGAGATATAGGTGGATTAACTAATACTTACAGCTCCCCTTGTAGGCACTTGCTGTAAAAGACGTCATCACCCGGGGTTCGAACCACGGATGCAAAAGAGAGTCTCGATCATCAGCTCGTACAGTGCGCCGAGCCATCGCGCCACTGTATGGACTGAGATATTAGGTGGATTAACTAATACTTACAGCTCCCCTTGTAGGCACTTGCTGTAAAAGACGTCATCACCCGGGGTTCGAACCACGGATGCAAAAGAGAGTCTCGATCATCAGCTCGTACAGTGCGCCGAGCCATCGCGCCACTGTATGGACTGAGATATTAGGTGGATTAACTAATACTTACAGCTCCCCTTGTAGGCACTTGCTGTAAAAGACGTCATCACCCGGGGTTCGAACCACGGATGCAAAAGAGAGTCTCGATCATCAGCTCGTACAGTGCGCCGAGCCATCGCGCCACTGTATGGACTGAGATATTAGGTGGATTAACTAATACTTACAGCTCCCCTTGTAGGCACTTGCTGTAAAAGACGTCATCACCCGGGGTTCGAACCACGGATGCAAAAGAGAGTCTCGATCATCAGCTCGTACAGTGCGCCGAGCCATCGCGCCACTGTATGGACTGAGATATTAGGTGGATTAACTAATACTTACAGCTCCCCTTGTAGGCACTTGCTGTAAAAGACGTCATCACCCGGGGTTCGAACCACGGATGCAAAAGAGAGTCTCGATCATCAGCTCGTACAGTGCGCCGAGCCATCGCGCCACTGTATGGACTGAGATATTAGGTGGATTAACTAATACTTACAGCTCCCCTTGTAGGCACTTGCTGTAAAAGACGTCATCACCCGGGGTTCGAACCACGGATGCAAAAGAGAGTCTCGATCATCAGCTCGTACAGTGCGCCGAGCCATCGCGCCACTGTATGGACTGAGATATTAGGTGGATTAACTAATACTTACAGCTCCCCTTGTAGGCACTTGCTGTAAAAGACGTCATCACCCGGGGTTCGAACCACGGATGCAAAAGAGAGTCTCGATCATCAGCTCGTACAGTGCGCCGAGCCATCGCGCCACTGTATGGACTGAGATATTAGGTGGATTAACTAATACTTACAGCTCCCCTTGTAGGCACTTGCTGTAAAAGACGTCATCACCCGGGGTTCGAACCACGGATGCAAAAGAGAGTCTCGATCATCAGCTCGTACAGTGCGCCGAGCCATCGCGCCACTGTATGGACTGAGATATTAGGTGGATTAACTAATACTTACAGCTCCCCTTGTAGGCACTTGCTGTAAAAGACGTCATCACCCGGGTTCGAACCACGGATGCAAAAGAGAGTCTCGATCATCAGCTCGTACAGTGCGCCGAGCCATCGCGCCACTGTATGGACTGAGATATTAGGTGGATTAACTATACTTACAGCTCCCCTTGTAGGCACTTGCTGTTC
>NC_092572.1:16237181-16272687 GCF_037975245.1 Apostichopus japonicus
ACCTAATATCTCAGTCCATACAGTGGCGCGATGGCTCGGCGCACTGTACGAGCTGATGATCGAGACTCTCTTTTGCATCCCTGGTTCGAACCCCGGGTGATGACGTCTTTTACAGCAAGTGCCTGCACGGGGAGCTGTAAGTATTAGTTAATCCACCTAATATCTCAGTCCATACAGTGGCGCGATGGCTCGGCGCACTGTACGAGCTGATGATCGAGACTCTCTTTTGCATCCCTGGTTCGAACCCCGGGTGATGACGTCTTTTGCCGATCTTTTACAGCAAGTGCCTGCACGGGGAGCTGTAAGTATTAGTTAATCCACCTAATATCTCAGTCCATACAGTGGCGCGATGGCTCGGCGCACTGTACGAGCTGATGATCGAGACTCTCTTTTGCATCCCTGGTTCGAACCCCGGGTGATGACGTCTTTTACAGCAAGTGCCTGCACGGGGAGCTGTAAGTATTAGTTAATCCACCTAATATCTCAGTCCATACAGTGGCGCGATGGCTCGGCGCACTGTACGAGCTGATGATCGAGACTCTCTTTTGCATCCCTGGTTCGAACCCCGGGTGATGACGTCTTTTACAGCAAGTGCCTGCACGGGGAGCTGTAAGTATTAGTTAATCCACCTAATATCTCAGTCCATACAGTGGCGCGATGGCTCGGCGCACTGTACGAGCTGATGATCGAGACTCTCTTTTGCATCCCTGGTTCGAACCCCGGGTGATGACGTCTTTTACAGCAAGTGCCTGCACGGGGAGCTGTAAGTATTAGTTAATCCACCTAATATCTCAGTCCATACAGTGGCGCGATGGCTCGGCGCACTGTACGAGCTGATGATCGAGACTCTCTTTTGCATCCCTGGTTCGAACCCCGGGTGATGACGTCTTTTGCCGATCTTTTACAGCAAGTGCCTGCACGGGGAGCTGTAAGTATTAGTTAATCCACCTAATATCTCAGTCCATACAGTGGCGCGATGGCTCGGCGCACTGTACGAGCTGATGATCGAGACTCTCTTTTGCATCCCTGGTTCGAACCCCGGGTGATGACGTCTTTTACAGCAAGTGCCTGCACGGGGAGCTGTAAGTATTAGTTAATCCACCTAATATCTCAGTCCATACAGTGGCGCGATGGCTCGGCGCACTGTACGAGCTGATGATCGAGACTCTCTTTTGCATCCCTGGTTCGAACCCCGGGTGATGACGTCTTTTGCCGATCTTTTACAGCAAGTGCCTGCACGGGGAGCTGTAAGTATTAGTTAATCCACCTAATATCTCAGTCCATACAGTGGCGCGATGGCTCGGCGCACTGTACGAGCTGATGATCGAGACTCTCTTTTGCATCCCTGGTTCGAACCCCGGGTGATGACGTCTTTTGCCGATCTTTTACAGCAAGTGCCTGCACGGGGAGCTGTAAGTATTAGTTAATCCACCTAATATCTCAGTCCATACAGTGGCGCGATGGCTCGGCGCACTGTACGAGCTGATGATCGAGACTCTCTTTTGCATCCCTGGTTCGAACCCCGGGTGATGACGTCTTTTACAGCAAGTGCCTGCACGGGGAGCTGTAAGTATTAGTTAATCCACCTAATATCTCAGTCCATACAGTGGCGCGATGGCTCGGCGCACTGTACGAGCTGATGATCGAGACTCTCTTTTGCATCCCTGGTTCGAACCCCGGGTGATGACGTCTTTTGCCGATCTTTTACAGCAAGTGCCTGCACGGGGAGCTGTAAGTATTAGTTAATCCACCTAATATCTCAGTCCATACAGTGGCGCGATGGCTCGGCGCACTGTACGAGCTGATGATCGAGACTCTCTTTTGCATCCCTGGTTCGAACCCCGGGTGATGACGTCTTTTGCCGATCTTTTACAGCAAGTGCCTGCACGGGGAGCTGTAAGTATTAGTTAATCCACCTAATATCTCAGTCCATACAGTGGCGCGATGGCTCGGCGCACTGTACGAGCTGATGATCGAGACTCTCTTTTGCATCCCTGGTTCGAACCCCGGGTGATGACGTCTTTTGCCGATCTTTTACAGCAAGTGCCTGCACGGGGAGCTGTAAGTATTAGTTAATCCACCTAATATCTCAGTCCATACAGTGGCGCGATGGCTCGGCGCACTGTACGAGCTGATGATCGAGACTCTCTTTTGCATCCCTGGTTCGAACCCCGGGTGATGACGTCTTTTACAGCAAGTGCCTGCACGGGGAGCTGTAAGTATTAGTTAATCCACCTAATATCTCAGTCCATACAGTGGCGCGATGGCTCGGCGCACTGTACGAGCTGATGATCGAGACTCTCTTTTGCATCCCTGGTTCGAACCCCGGGTGATGACGTCTTTTGCCGATCTTTTACAGCAAGTGCCTGCACGGGGAGCTGTAAGTATTAGTTAATCCACCTAATATCTCAGTCCATACAGTGGCGCGATGGCTCGGCGCACTGTACGAGCTGATGATCGAGACTCTCTTTTGCATCCCTGGTTCGAACCCCGGGTGATGACGTCTTTTGCCGATCTTTTACAGCAAGTGCCTGCACGGGGAGCTGTAAGTATTAGTTAATCCACCTAATATCTCAGTCCATACAGTGGCGCGATGGCTCGGCGCACTGTACGAGCTGATGATCGAGACTCTCTTTTGCATCCCTGGTTCGAACCCCGGGTGATGACGTCTTTTACAGCAAGTGCCTGCACGGGGAGCTGTAAGTATTAGTTAATCCACCTAATATCTCAGTCCATACAGTGGCGCGATGGCTCGGCGCACTGTACGAGCTGATGATCGAGACTCTCTTTTGCATCCCTGGTTCGAACCCCGGGTGATGACGTCTTTTACAGCAAGTGCCTGCACGGGGAGCTGTAAGTATTAGTTAATCCACCTAATATCTCAGTCCATACAGTGGCGCGATGGCTCGGCGCACTGTACGAGCTGATGATCGAGACTCTCTTTTGCATCCCTGGTTCGAACCCCGGGTGATGACGTCTTTTGCCGATCTTTTACAGCAAGTGCCTGCACGGGGAGCTGTAAGTATTAGTTAATCCACCTAATATCTCAGTCCATACAGTGGCGCGATGGCTCGGCGCACTGTACGAGCTGATGATCGAGACTCTCTTTTGCATCCCTGGTTCGAACCCCGGGTGATGACGTCTTTTACAGCAAGTGCCTGCACGGGGAGCTGTAAGTATTAGTTAATCCACCTAATATCTCAGTCCATACAGTGGCGCGATGGCTCGGCGCACTGTACGAGCTGATGATCGAGACTCTCTTTTGCATCCCTGGTTCGAACCCCGGGTGATGACGTCTTTTGCCGATCTTTTACAGCAAGTGCCTGCACGGGGAGCTGTAAGTATTAGTTAATCCACCTAATATCTCAGTCCATACAGTGGCGCGATGGCTCGGCGCACTGTACGAGCTGATGATCGAGACTCTCTTTTGCATCCCTGGTTCGAACCCGGGTGATGACGTCTTTTGCCGATCTTTTACAGCAAGTGCCTGCACGGGGAGCTGTAAGTATTAGTTAATCCACCTAATATCTCAGTCCATACAGTGGCGCGATGGCTCGGCGCACTGTACGAGCTGATGATCGAGACTCTCTTTTGCATCCCTGGTTCGAACCCCGGGTGATGACGTCTTTTACAGCAAGTGCCTGCACGGGGAGCTGTAAGTATTAGTTAATCCACCTAATATCTCAGTCCATACAGTGGCGCGATGGCTCGGCGCACTGTACGAGCTGATGATCGAGACTCTCTTTTGCATCCCTGGTTCGAACCCCGGGTGATGACGTCTTTTGCCGATCTTTTACAGCAAGTGCCTGCACGGGGAGCTGTAAGTATTAGTTAATCCACCTAATATCTCAGTCCATACAGTGGCGCGATGGCTCGGCGCACTGTACGAGCTGATGATCGAGACTCTCTTTTGCATCCCTGGTTCGAACCCCGGGTGATGACGTCTTTTGCCGATCTTTTACAGCAAGTGCCTGCACGGGGAGCTGTAAGTATTAGTTAATCCACCTAATATCTCAGTCCATACAGTGGCGCGATGGCTCGGCGCACTGTACGAGCTGATGATCGAGACTCTCTTTTGCATCCCTGGTTCGAACCCCGGGTGATGACGTCTTTTACAGCAAGTGCCTGCACGGGGAGCTGTAAGTATTAGTTAATCCACCTAATATCTCAGTCCATACAGTGGCGCGATGGCTCGGCGCACTGTACGAGCTGATGATCGAGACTCTCTTTTGCATCCCTGGTTCGAACCCCGGGTGATGACGTCTTTTGCCGATCTTTTACAGCAAGTGCCTGCACGGGGAGCTGTAAGTATTAGTTAATCCACCTAATATCTCAGTCCATACAGTGGCGCGATGGCTCGGCGCACTGTACGAGCTGATGATCGAGACTCTCTTTTGCATCCCTGGTTCGAACCCCGGGTGATGACGTCTTTTACAGCAAGTGCCTGCACGGGGAGCTGTAAGTATTAGTTAATCCACCTAATATCTCAGTCCATACAGTGGCGCGATGGCTCGGCGCACTGTACGAGCTGATGATCGAGACTCTCTTTTGCATCCCTGGTTCGAACCCCGGGTGATGACGTCTTTTGCCGATCTTTTACAGCAAGTGCCTGCACGGGGAGCTGTAAGTATTAGTTAATCCACCTAATATCTCAGTCCATACAGTGGCGCGATGGCTCGGCGCACTGTACGAGCTGATGATCGAGACTCTCTTTTGCATCCCTGGTTCGAACCCCGGGTGATGACGTCTTTTACAGCAAGTGCCTGCACGGGGAGCTGTAAGTATTAGTTAATCCACCTAATATCTCAGTCCATACAGTGGCGCGATGGCTCGGCGCACTGTACGAGCTGATGATCGAGACTCTCTTTTGCATCCCTGGTTCGAACCCCGGGTGATGACGTCTTTTGCCGATCTTTTACAGCAAGTGCCTGCACGGGGAGCTGTAAGTATTAGTTAATCCACCTAATATCTCAGTCCATACAGTGGCGCGATGGCTCGGCGCACTGTACGAGCTGATGATCGAGACTCTCTTTTGCATCCCTGGTTCGAACCCCGGGTGATGACGTCTTTTGCCGATCTTTTACAGCAAGTGCCTGCACGGGGAGCTGTAAGTATTAGTTAATCCACCTAATATCTCAGTCCATACAGTGGCGCGATGGCTCGGCGCACTGTACGAGCTGATGATCGAGACTCTCTTTTGCATCCCTGGTTCGAACCCCGGGTGATGACGTCTTTTACAGCAAGTGCCTGCACGGGGAGCTGTAAGTATTAGTTAATCCACCTAATATCTCAGTCCATACAGTGGCGCGATGGCTCGGCGCACTGTACGAGCTGATGATCGAGACTCTCTTTTGCATCCCTGGTTCGAACCCCGGGTGATGACGTCTTTTGCCGATCTTTTACAGCAAGTGCCTGCACGGGGAGCTGTAAGTATTAGTTAATCCACCTAATATCTCAGTCCATACAGTGGCGCGATGGCTCGGCGCACTGTACGAGCTGATGATCGAGACTCTCTTTTGCATCCCTGGTTCGAACCCCGGGTGATGACGTCTTTTGCCGATCTTTTACAGCAAGTGCCTGCACGGGGAGCTGTAAGTATTAGTTAATCCACCTAATATCTCAGTCCATACAGTGGCGCGATGGCTCGGCGCACTGTACGAGCTGATGATCGAGACTCTCTTTTGCATCCCTGGTTCGAACCCCGGGTGATGACGTCTTTTACAGCAAGTGCCTGCACGGGGAGCTGTAAGTATTAGTTAATCCACCTAATATCTCAGTCCATACAGTGGCGCGATGGCTCGGCGCACTGTACGAGCTGATGATCGAGACTCTCTTTTGCATCCCTGGTTCGAACCCCGGGTGATGACGTCTTTTGCCGATCTTTTACAGCAAGTGCCTGCACGGGGAGCTGTAAGTATTAGTTAATCCACCTAATATCTCAGTCCATACAGTGGCGCGATGGCTCGGCGCACTGTACGAGCTGATGATCGAGACTCTCTTTTGCATCCCTGGTTCGAACCCCGGGTGATGACGTCTTTTGCCGATCTTTTACAGCAAGTGCCTGCACGGGGAGCTGTAAGTATTAGTTAATCCACCTAATATCTCAGTCCATACAGTGGCGCGATGGCTCGGCGCACTGTACGAGCTGATGATCGAGACTCTCTTTTGCATCCCTGGTTCGAACCCCGGGTGATGACGTCTTTTGCCGATCTTTTACAGCAAGTGCCTGCACGGGGAGCTGTAAGTATTAGTTAATCCACCTAATATCTCAGTCCATACAGTGGCGCGATGGCTCGGCGCACTGTACGAGCTGATGATCGAGACTCTCTTTTGCATCCCTGGTTCGAACCCCGGGTGATGACGTCTTTTACAGCAAGTGCCTGCACGGGGAGCTGTAAGTATTAGTTAATCCACCTAATATCTCAGTCCATACAGTGGCGCGATGGCTCGGCGCACTGTACGAGCTGATGATCGAGACTCTCTTTTGCATCCCTGGTTCGAACCCCGGGTGATGACGTCTTTTGCCGATCTTTTACAGCAAGTGCCTGCACGGGGAGCTGTAAGTATTAGTTAATCCACCTAATATCTCAGTCCATACAGTGGCGCGATGGCTCGGCGCACTGTACGAGCTGATGATCGAGACTCTCTTTTGCATCCCTGGTTCGAACCCCGGGTGATGACGTCTTTTGCCGATCTTTTACAGCAAGTGCCTGCACGGGGAGCTGTAAGTATTAGTTAATCCACCTAATATCTCAGTCCATACAGTGGCGCGATGGCTCGGCGCACTGTACGAGCTGATGATCGAGACTCTCTTTTGCATCCCTGGTTCGAACCCCGGGTGATGACGTCTTTTACAGCAAGTGCCTGCACGGGGAGCTGTAAGTATTAGTTAATCCACCTAATATCTCAGTCCATACAGTGGCGCGATGGCTCGGCGCACTGTACGAGCTGATGATCGAGACTCTCTTTTGCATCCCTGGTTCGAACCCCGGGTGATGACGTCTTTTGCCGATCTTTTACAGCAAGTGCCTGCACGGGGAGCTGTAAGTATTAGTTAATCCACCTAATATCTCAGTCCATACAGTGGCGCGATGGCTCGGCGCACTGTACGAGCTGATGATCGAGACTCTCTTTTGCATCCCTGGTTCGAACCCCGGGTGATGACGTCTTTTACAGCAAGTGCCTGCACGGGGAGCTGTAAGTATTAGTTAATCCACCTAATATCTCAGTCCATACAGTGGCGCGATGGCTCGGCGCACTGTACGAGCTGATGATCGAGACTCTCTTTTGCATCCCTGGTTCGAACCCCGGGTGATGACGTCTTTTGCCGATCTTTTACAGCAAGTGCCTGCACGGGGAGCTGTAAGTATTAGTTAATCCACCTAATATCTCAGTCCATACAGTGGCGCGATGGCTCGGCGCACTGTACGAGCTGATGATCGAGACTCTCTTTTGCATCCCTGGTTCGAACCCCGGGTGATGACGTCTTTTACAGCAAGTGCCTGCACGGGGAGCTGTAAGTATTAGTTAATCCACCTAATATCTCAGTCCATACAGTGGCGCGATGGCTCGGCGCACTGTACGAGCTGATGATCGAGACTCTCTTTTGCATCCCTGGTTCGAACCCCGGGTGATGACGTCTTTTGCCGATCTTTTACAGCAAGTGCCTGCACGGGGAGCTGTAAGTATTAGTTAATCCACCTAATATCTCAGTCCATACAGTGGCGCGATGGCTCGGCGCACTGTACGAGCTGATGATCGAGACTCTCTTTTGCATCCCTGGTTCGAACCCCGGGTGATGACGTCTTTTACAGCAAGTGCCTGCACGGGGAGCTGTAAGTATTAGTTAATCCACCTAATATCTCAGTCCATACAGTGGCGCGATGGCTCGGCGCACTGTACGAGCTGATGATCGAGACTCTCTTTTGCATCCCTGGTTCGAACCCCGGGTGATGACGTCTTTTGCCGATCTTTTACAGCAAGTGCCTGCACGGGGAGCTGTAAGTATTAGTTAATCCACCTAATATCTCAGTCCATACAGTGGCGCGATGGCTCGGCGCACTGTACGAGCTGATGATCGAGACTCTCTTTTGCATCCCTGGTTCGAACCCCGGGTGATGACGTCTTTTGCCGATCTTTTACAGCAAGTGCCTGCACGGGGAGCTGTAAGTATTAGTTAATCCACCTAATATCTCAGTCCATACAGTGGCGCGATGGCTCGGCGCACTGTACGAGCTGATGATCGAGACTCTCTTTTGCATCCCTGGTTCGAACCCCGGGTGATGACGTCTTTTGCCGATCTTTTACAGCAAGTGCCTGCACGGGGAGCTGTAAGTATTAGTTAATCCACCTAATATCTCAGTCCATACAGTGGCGCGATGGCTCGGCGCACTGTACGAGCTGATGATCGAGACTCTCTTTTGCATCCCTGGTTCGAACCCCGGGTGATGACGTCTTTTGCCGATCTTTTACAGCAAGTGCCTGCACGGGGAGCTGTAAGTATTAGTTAATCCACCTAATATCTCAGTCCATACAGTGGCGCGATGGCTCGGCGCACTGTACGAGCTGATGATCGAGACTCTCTTTTGCATCCCTGGTTCGAACCCCGGGTGATGACGTCTTTTGCCGATCTTTTACAGCAAGTGCCTGCACGGGGAGCTGTAAGTATTAGTTAATCCACCTAATATCTCAGTCCATACAGTGGCGCGATGGCTCGGCGCACTGTACGAGCTGATGATCGAGACTCTCTTTTGCATCCCTGGTTCGAACCCCGGGTGATGACGTCTTTTACAGCAAGTGCCTGCACGGGGAGCTGTAAGTATTAGTTAATCCACCTAATATCTCAGTCCATACAGTGGCGCGATGGCTCGGCGCACTGTACGAGCTGATGATCGAGACTCTCTTTTGCATCCCTGGTTCGAACCCCGGGTGATGACGTCTTTTGCCGATCTTTTACAGCAAGTGCCTGCACGGGGAGCTGTAAGTATTAGTTAATCCACCTAATATCTCAGTCCATACAGTGGCGCGATGGCTCGGCGCACTGTACGAGCTGATGATCGAGACTCTCTTTTGCATCCCTGGTTCGAACCCCGGGTGATGACGTCTTTTGCCGATCTTTTACAGCAAGTGCCTGCACGGGGAGCTGTAAGTATTAGTTAATCCACCTAATATCTCAGTCCATACAGTGGCGCGATGGCTCGGCGCACTGTACGAGCTGATGATCGAGACTCTCTTTTGCATCCCTGGTTCGAACCCCGGGTGATGACGTCTTTTGCCGATCTTTTACAGCAAGTGCCTGCACGGGGAGCTGTAAGTATTAGTTAATCCACCTAATATCTCAGTCCATACAGTGGCGCGATGGCTCGGCGCACTGTACGAGCTGATGATCGAGACTCTCTTTTGCATCCCTGGTTCGAACCCCGGGTGATGACGTCTTTTACAGCAAGTGCCTGCACGGGGAGCTGTAAGTATTAGTTAATCCACCTAATATCTCAGTCCATACAGTGGCGCGATGGCTCGGCGCACTGTACGAGCTGATGATCGAGACTCTCTTTTGCATCCCTGGTTCGAACCCCGGGTGATGACGTCTTTTGCCGATCTTTTACAGCAAGTGCCTGCACGGGGAGCTGTAAGTATTAGTTAATCCACCTAATATCTCAGTCCATACAGTGGCGCGATGGCTCGGCGCACTGTACGAGCTGATGATCGAGACTCTCTTTTGCATCCCTGGTTCGAACCCCGGGTGATGACGTCTTTTGCCGATCTTTTACAGCAAGTGCCTGCACGGGGAGCTGTAAGTATTAGTTAATCCACCTAATATCTCAGTCCATACAGTGGCGCGATGGCTCGGCGCACTGTACGAGCTGATGATCGAGACTCTCTTTTGCATCCCTGGTTCGAACCCCGGGTGATGACGTCTTTTACAGCAAGTGCCTGCACGGGGAGCTGTAAGTATTAGTTAATCCACCTAATATCTCAGTCCATACAGTGGCGCGATGGCTCGGCGCACTGTACGAGCTGATGATCGAGACTCTCTTTTGCATCCCTGGTTCGAACCCCGGGTGATGACGTCTTTTGCCGATCTTTTACAGCAAGTGCCTGCACGGGGAGCTGTAAGTATTAGTTAATCCACCTAATATCTCAGTCCATACAGTGGCGCGATGGCTCGGCGCACTGTACGAGCTGATGATCGAGACTCTCTTTTGCATCCCTGGTTCGAACCCCGGGTGATGACGTCTTTTGCCGATCTTTTACAGCAAGTGCCTGCACGGGGAGCTGTAAGTATTAGTTAATCCACCTAATATCTCAGTCCATACAGTGGCGCGATGGCTCGGCGCACTGTACGAGCTGATGATCGAGACTCTCTTTTGCATCCCTGGTTCGAACCCCGGGTGATGACGTCTTTTGCCGATCTTTTACAGCAAGTGCCTGCACGGGGAGCTGTAAGTATTAGTTAATCCACCTAATATCTCAGTCCATACAGTGGCGCGATGGCTCGGCGCACTGTACGAGCTGATGATCGAGACTCTCTTTTGCATCCCTGGTTCGAACCCCGGGTGATGACGTCTTTTACAGCAAGTGCCTGCACGGGGAGCTGTAAGTATTAGTTAATCCACCTAATATCTCAGTCCATACAGTGGCGCGATGGCTCGGCGCACTGTACGAGCTGATGATCGAGACTCTCTTTTGCATCCCTGGTTCGAACCCCGGGTGATGACGTCTTTTGCCGATCTTTTACAGCAAGTGCCTGCACGGGGAGCTGTAAGTATTAGTTAATCCACCTAATATCTCAGTCCATACAGTGGCGCGATGGCTCGGCGCACTGTACGAGCTGATGATCGAGACTCTCTTTTGCATCCCTGGTTCGAACCCCGGGTGATGACGTCTTTTGCCGATCTTTTACAGCAAGTGCCTGCACGGGGAGCTGTAAGTATTAGTTAATCCACCTAATATCTCAGTCCATACAGTGGCGCGATGGCTCGGCGCACTGTACGAGCTGATGATCGAGACTCTCTTTTGCATCCCTGGTTCGAACCCCGGGTGATGACGTCTTTTACAGCAAGTGCCTGCACGGGGAGCTGTAAGTATTAGTTAATCCACCTAATATCTCAGTCCATACAGTGGCGCGATGGCTCGGCGCACTGTACGAGCTGATGATCGAGACTCTCTTTTGCATCCCTGGTTCGAACCCCGGGTGATGACGTCTTTTGCCGATCTTTTACAGCAAGTGCCTGCACGGGGAGCTGTAAGTATTAGTTAATCCACCTAATATCTCAGTCCATACAGTGGCGCGATGGCTCGGCGCACTGTACGAGCTGATGATCGAGACTCTCTTTTGCATCCCTGGTTCGAACCCCGGGTGATGACGTCTTTTACAGCAAGTGCCTGCACGGGGAGCTGTAAGTATTAGTTAATCCACCTAATATCTCAGTCCATACAGTGGCGCGATGGCTCGGCGCACTGTACGAGCTGATGATCGAGACTCTCTTTTGCATCCCTGGTTCGAACCCCGGGTGATGACGTCTTTTGCCGATCTTTTACAGCAAGTGCCTGCACGGGGAGCTGTAAGTATTAGTTAATCCACCTAATATCTCAGTCCATACAGTGGCGCGATGGCTCGGCGCACTGTACGAGCTGATGATCGAGACTCTCTTTTGCATCCCTGGTTCGAACCCCGGGTGATGACGTCTTTTACAGCAAGTGCCTGCACGGGGAGCTGTAAGTATTAGTTAATCCACCTAATATCTCAGTCCATACAGTGGCGCGATGGCTCGGCGCACTGTACGAGCTGATGATCGAGACTCTCTTTTGCATCCCTGGTTCGAACCCCGGGTGATGACGTCTTTTGCCGATCTTTTACAGCAAGTGCCTGCACGGGGAGCTGTAAGTATTAGTTAATCCACCTAATATCTCAGTCCATACAGTGGCGCGATGGCTCGGCGCACTGTACGAGCTGATGATCGAGACTCTCTTTTGCATCCCTGGTTCGAACCCCGGGTGATGACGTCTTTTACAGCAAGTGCCTGCACGGGGAGCTGTAAGTATTAGTTAATCCACCTAATATCTCAGTCCATACAGTGGCGCGATGGCTCGGCGCACTGTACGAGCTGATGATCGAGACTCTCTTTTGCATCCCTGGTTCGAACCCCGGGTGATGACGTCTTTTGCCGATCTTTTACAGCAAGTGCCTGCACGGGGAGCTGTAAGTATTAGTTAATCCACCTAATATCTCAGTCCATACAGTGGCGCGATGGCTCGGCGCACTGTACGAGCTGATGATCGAGACTCTCTTTTGCATCCCTGGTTCGAACCCCGGGTGATGACGTCTTTTGCCGATCTTTTACAGCAAGTGCCTGCACGGGGAGCTGTAAGTATTAGTTAATCCACCTAATATCTCAGTCCATACAGTGGCGCGATGGCTCGGCGCACTGTACGAGCTGATGATCGAGACTCTCTTTTGCATCCCTGGTTCGAACCCCGGGTGATGACGTCTTTTACAGCAAGTGCCTGCACGGGGAGCTGTAAGTATTAGTTAATCCACCTAATATCTCAGTCCATACAGTGGCGCGATGGCTCGGCGCACTGTACGAGCTGATGATCGAGACTCTCTTTTGCATCCCTGGTTCGAACCCCGGGTGATGACGTCTTTTGCCGATCTTTTACAGCAAGTGCCTGCACGGGGAGCTGTAAGTATTAGTTAATCCACCTAATATCTCAGTCCATACAGTGGCGCGATGGCTCGGCGCACTGTACGAGCTGATGATCGAGACTCTCTTTTGCATCCCTGGTTCGAACCCCGGGTGATGACGTCTTTTGCCGATCTTTTACAGCAAGTGCCTGCACGGGGAGCTGTAAGTATTAGTTAATCCACCTAATATCTCAGTCCATACAGTGGCGCGATGGCTCGGCGCACTGTACGAGCTGATGATCGAGACTCTCTTTTGCATCCCTGGTTCGAACCCCGGGTGATGACGTCTTTTGCCGATCTTTTACAGCAAGTGCCTGCACGGGGAGCTGTAAGTATTAGTTAATCCACCTAATATCTCAGTCCATACAGTGGCGCGATGGCTCGGCGCACTGTACGAGCTGATGATCGAGACTCTCTTTTGCATCCCTGGTTCGAACCCCGGGTGATGACGTCTTTTACAGCAAGTGCCTGCACGGGGAGCTGTAAGTATTAGTTAATCCACCTAATATCTCAGTCCATACAGTGGCGCGATGGCTCGGCGCACTGTACGAGCTGATGATCGAGACTCTCTTTTGCATCCCTGGTTCGAACCCCGGGTGATGACGTCTTTTGCCGATCTTTTACAGCAAGTGCCTGCACGGGGAGCTGTAAGTATTAGTTAATCCACCTAATATCTCAGTCCATACAGTGGCGCGATGGCTCGGCGCACTGTACGAGCTGATGATCGAGACTCTCTTTTGCATCCCTGGTTCGAACCCCGGGTGATGACGTCTTTTACAGCAAGTGCCTGCACGGGGAGCTGTAAGTATTAGTTAATCCACCTAATATCTCAGTCCATACAGTGGCGCGATGGCTCGGCGCACTGTACGAGCTGATGATCGAGACTCTCTTTTGCATCCCTGGTTCGAACCCCGGGTGATGACGTCTTTTGCCGATCTTTTACAGCAAGTGCCTGCACGGGGAGCTGTAAGTATTAGTTAATCCACCTAATATCTCAGTCCATACAGTGGCGCGATGGCTCGGCGCACTGTACGAGCTGATGATCGAGACTCTCTTTTGCATCCCTGGTTCGAACCCCGGGTGATGACGTCTTTTACAGCAAGTGCCTGCACGGGGAGCTGTAAGTATTAGTTAATCCACCTAATATCTCAGTCCATACAGTGGCGCGATGGCTCGGCGCACTGTACGAGCTGATGATCGAGACTCTCTTTTGCATCCCTGGTTCGAACCCCGGGTGATGACGTCTTTTGCCGATCTTTTACAGCAAGTGCCTGCACGGGGAGCTGTAAGTATTAGTTAATCCACCTAATATCTCAGTCCATACAGTGGCGCGATGGCTCGGCGCACTGTACGAGCTGATGATCGAGACTCTCTTTTGCATCCCTGGTTCGAACCCCGGGTGATGACGTCTTTTACAGCAAGTGCCTGCACGGGGAGCTGTAAGTATTAGTTAATCCACCTAATATCTCAGTCCATACAGTGGCGCGATGGCTCGGCGCACTGTACGAGCTGATGATCGAGACTCTCTTTTGCATCCCTGGTTCGAACCCCGGGTGATGACGTCTTTTGCCGATCTTTTACAGCAAGTGCCTGCACGGGGAGCTGTAAGTATTAGTTAATCCACCTAATATCTCAGTCCATACAGTGGCGCGATGGCTCGGCGCACTGTACGAGCTGATGATCGAGACTCTCTTTTGCATCCCTGGTTCGAACCCCGGGTGATGACGTCTTTTACAGCAAGTGCCTGCACGGGGAGCTGTAAGTATTAGTTAATCCACCTAATATCTCAGTCCATACAGTGGCGCGATGGCTCGGCGCACTGTACGAGCTGATGATCGAGACTCTCTTTTGCATCCCTGGTTCGAACCCCGGGTGATGACGTCTTTTGCCGATCTTTTACAGCAAGTGCCTGCACGGGGAGCTGTAAGTATTAGTTAATCCACCTAATATCTCAGTCCATACAGTGGCGCGATGGCTCGGCGCACTGTACGAGCTGATGATCGAGACTCTCTTTTGCATCCCTGGTTCGAACCCCGGGTGATGACGTCTTTTACAGCAAGTGCCTGCACGGGGAGCTGTAAGTATTAGTTAATCCACCTAATATCTCAGTCCATACAGTGGCGCGATGGCTCGGCGCACTGTACGAGCTGATGATCGAGACTCTCTTTTGCATCCCTGGTTCGAACCCCGGGTGATGACGTCTTTTGCCGATCTTTTACAGCAAGTGCCTGCACGGGGAGCTGTAAGTATTAGTTAATCCACCTAATATCTCAGTCCATACAGTGGCGCGATGGCTCGGCGCACTGTACGAGCTGATGATCGAGACTCTCTTTTGCATCCCTGGTTCGAACCCCGGGTGATGACGTCTTTTACAGCAAGTGCCTGCACGGGGAGCTGTAAGTATTAGTTAATCCACCTAATATCTCAGTCCATACAGTGGCGCGATGGCTCGGCGCACTGTACGAGCTGATGATCGAGACTCTCTTTTGCATCCCTGGTTCGAACCCCGGGTGATGACGTCTTTTGCCGATCTTTTACAGCAAGTGCCTGCACGGGGAGCTGTAAGTATTAGTTAATCCACCTAATATCTCAGTCCATACAGTGGCGCGATGGCTCGGCGCACTGTACGAGCTGATGATCGAGACTCTCTTTTGCATCCCTGGTTCGAACCCCGGGTGATGACGTCTTTTACAGCAAGTGCCTGCACGGGGAGCTGTAAGTATTAGTTAATCCACCTAATATCTCAGTCCATACAGTGGCGCGATGGCTCGGCGCACTGTACGAGCTGATGATCGAGACTCTCTTTTGCATCCCTGGTTCGAACCCCGGGTGATGACGTCTTTTGCCGATCTTTTACAGCAAGTGCCTGCACGGGGAGCTGTAAGTATTAGTTAATCCACCTAATATCTCAGTCCATACAGTGGCGCGATGGCTCGGCGCACTGTACGAGCTGATGATCGAGACTCTCTTTTGCATCCCTGGTTCGAACCCCGGGTGATGACGTCTTTTGCCGATCTTTTACAGCAAGTGCCTGCACGGGGAGCTGTAAGTATTAGTTAATCCACCTAATATCTCAGTCCATACAGTGGCGCGATGGCTCGGCGCACTGTACGAGCTGATGATCGAGACTCTCTTTTGCATCCCTGGTTCGAACCCCGGGTGATGACGTCTTTTACAGCAAGTGCCTGCACGGGGAGCTGTAAGTATTAGTTAATCCACCTAATATCTCAGTCCATACAGTGGCGCGATGGCTCGGCGCACTGTACGAGCTGATGATCGAGACTCTCTTTTGCATCCCTGGTTCGAACCCCGGGTGATGACGTCTTTTGCCGATCTTTTACAGCAAGTGCCTGCACGGGGAGCTGTAAGTATTAGTTAATCCACCTAATATCTCAGTCCATACAGTGGCGCGATGGCTCGGCGCACTGTACGAGCTGATGATCGAGACTCTCTTTTGCATCCCTGGTTCGAACCCCGGGTGATGACGTCTTTTGCCGATCTTTTACAGCAAGTGCCTGCACGGGGAGCTGTAAGTATTAGTTAATCCACCTAATATCTCAGTCCATACAGTGGCGCGATGGCTCGGCGCACTGTACGAGCTGATGATCGAGACTCTCTTTTGCATCCCTGGTTCGAACCCCGGGTGATGACGTCTTTTG
The DNA here is from genome assembly GCF_037975245.1 of Apostichopus japonicus. Taxonomy (NCBI): domain Eukaryota; kingdom Metazoa; phylum Echinodermata; class Holothuroidea; order Aspidochirotida; family Stichopodidae; genus Apostichopus; species Apostichopus japonicus. The sequence goes on from NC_092572.1 coordinate 16,253,529, forward strand.
CCGATCTTTTACAGCAAGTGCCTGCACGGGGAGCTGTAAGTATTAGTTAATCCACCTAATATCTCAGTCCATACAGTGGCGCGATGGCTCGGCGCACTGTACGAGCTGATGATCGAGACTCTCTTTTGCATCCCTGGTTCGAACCCCGGGTGATGACGTCTTTTACAGCAAGTGCCTGCACGGGGAGCTGTAAGTATTAGTTAATCCACCTAATATCTCAGTCCATACAGTGGCGCGATGGCTCGGCGCACTGTACGAGCTGATGATCGAGACTCTCTTTTGCATCCCTGGTTCGAACCCCGGGTGATGACGTCTTTTGCCGATCTTTTACAGCAAGTGCCTGCACGGGGAGCTGTAAGTATTAGTTAATCCACCTAATATCTCAGTCCATACAGTGGCGCGATGGCTCGGCGCACTGTACGAGCTGATGATCGAGACTCTCTTTTGCATCCCTGGTTCGAACCCCGGGTGATGACGTCTTTTACAGCAAGTGCCTGCACGGGGAGCTGTAAGTATTAGTTAATCCACCTAATATCTCAGTCCATACAGTGGCGCGATGGCTCGGCGCACTGTACGAGCTGATGATCGAGACTCTCTTTTGCATCCCTGGTTCGAACCCCGGGTGATGACGTCTTTTGCCGATCTTTTACAGCAAGTGCCTGCACGGGGAGCTGTAAGTATTAGTTAATCCACCTAATATCTCAGTCCATACAGTGGCGCGATGGCTCGGCGCACTGTACGAGCTGATGATCGAGACTCTCTTTTGCATCCCTGGTTCGAACCCCGGGTGATGACGTCTTTTACAGCAAGTGCCTGCACGGGGAGCTGTAAGTATTAGTTAATCCACCTAATATCTCAGTCCATACAGTGGCGCGATGGCTCGGCGCACTGTACGAGCTGATGATCGAGACTCTCTTTTGCATCCCTGGTTCGAACCCCGGGTGATGACGTCTTTTGCCGATCTTTTACAGCAAGTGCCTGCACGGGGAGCTGTAAGTATTAGTTAATCCACCTAATATCTCAGTCCATACAGTGGCGCGATGGCTCGGCGCACTGTACGAGCTGATGATCGAGACTCTCTTTTGCATCCCTGGTTCGAACCCCGGGTGATGACGTCTTTTACAGCAAGTGCCTGCACGGGGAGCTGTAAGTATTAGTTAATCCACCTAATATCTCAGTCCATACAGTGGCGCGATGGCTCGGCGCACTGTACGAGCTGATGATCGAGACTCTCTTTTGCATCCCTGGTTCGAACCCCGGGTGATGACGTCTTTTGCCGATCTTTTACAGCAAGTGCCTGCACGGGGAGCTGTAAGTATTAGTTAATCCACCTAATATCTCAGTCCATACAGTGGCGCGATGGCTCGGCGCACTGTACGAGCTGATGATCGAGACTCTCTTTTGCATCCCTGGTTCGAACCCCGGGTGATGACGTCTTTTACAGCAAGTGCCTGCACGGGGAGCTGTAAGTATTAGTTAATCCACCTAATATCTCAGTCCATACAGTGGCGCGATGGCTCGGCGCACTGTACGAGCTGATGATCGAGACTCTCTTTTGCATCCCTGGTTCGAACCCCGGGTGATGACGTCTTTTGCCGATCTTTTACAGCAAGTGCCTGCACGGGGAGCTGTAAGTATTAGTTAATCCACCTAATATCTCAGTCCATACAGTGGCGCGATGGCTCGGCGCACTGTACGAGCTGATGATCGAGACTCTCTTTTGCATCCCTGGTTCGAACCCCGGGTGATGACGTCTTTTACAGCAAGTGCCTGCACGGGGAGCTGTAAGTATTAGTTAATCCACCTAATATCTCAGTCCATACAGTGGCGCGATGGCTCGGCGCACTGTACGAGCTGATGATCGAGACTCTCTTTTGCATCCCTGGTTCGAACCCCGGGTGATGACGTCTTTTGCCGATCTTTTACAGCAAGTGCCTGCACGGGGAGCTGTAAGTATTAGTTAATCCACCTAATATCTCAGTCCATACAGTGGCGCGATGGCTCGGCGCACTGTACGAGCTGATGATCGAGACTCTCTTTTGCATCCCTGGTTCGAACCCCGGGTGATGACGTCTTTTACAGCAAGTGCCTGCACGGGGAGCTGTAAGTATTAGTTAATCCACCTAATATCTCAGTCCATACAGTGGCGCGATGGCTCGGCGCACTGTACGAGCTGATGATCGAGACTCTCTTTTGCATCCCTGGTTCGAACCCCGGGTGATGACGTCTTTTGCCGATCTTTTACAGCAAGTGCCTGCACGGGGAGCTGTAAGTATTAGTTAATCCACCTAATATCTCAGTCCATACAGTGGCGCGATGGCTCGGCGCACTGTACGAGCTGATGATCGAGACTCTCTTTTGCATCCCTGGTTCGAACCCCGGGTGATGACGTCTTTTACAGCAAGTGCCTGCACGGGGAGCTGTAAGTATTAGTTAATCCACCTAATATCTCAGTCCATACAGTGGCGCGATGGCTCGGCGCACTGTACGAGCTGATGATCGAGACTCTCTTTTGCATCCCTGGTTCGAACCCCGGGTGATGACGTCTTTTGCCGATCTTTTACAGCAAGTGCCTGCACGGGGAGCTGTAAGTATTAGTTAATCCACCTAATATCTCAGTCCATACAGTGGCGCGATGGCTCGGCGCACTGTACGAGCTGATGATCGAGACTCTCTTTTGCATCCCTGGTTCGAACCCCGGGTGATGACGTCTTTTACAGCAAGTGCCTGCACGGGGAGCTGTAAGTATTAGTTAATCCACCTAATATCTCAGTCCATACAGTGGCGCGATGGCTCAGCGCACTGTACGAGCTGATGATCGAGACTCTCTTTTGCATCCCTGGTTCGAACCCCGGGTGATGACGTCTTTTGCCGATCTTTTACAGCAAGTGCCTGCACGGGGAGCTGTAAGTATTAGTTAATCCACCTAATATCTCAGTCCATACAGTGGCGCGATGGCTCGGCGCACTGTACGAGCTGATGATCGAGACTCTCTTTTGCATCCCTGGTTCGAACCCCGGGTGATGACGTCTTTTACAGCAAGTGCCTGCACGGGGAGCTGTAAGTATTAGTTAATCCACCTAATATCTCAGTCCATACAGTGGCGCGATGGCTCGGCGCACTGTACGAGCTGATGATCGAGACTCTCTTTTGCATCCCTGGTTCGAACCCCGGGTGATGACGTCTTTTGCCGATCTTTTACAGCAAGTGCCTGCACGGGGAGCTGTAAGTATTAGTTAATCCACCTAATATCTCAGTCCATACAGTGGCGCGATGGCTCGGCGCACTGTACGAGCTGATGATCGAGACTCTCTTTTGCATCCCTGGTTCGAACCCCGGGTGATGACGTCTTTTACAGCAAGTGCCTGCACGGGGAGCTGTAAGTATTAGTTAATCCACCTAATATCTCAGTCCATACAGTGGCGCGATGGCTCGGCGCACTGTACGAGCTGATGATCGAGACTCTCTTTTGCATCCCTGGTTCGAACCCCGGGTGATGACGTCTTTTGCCGATCTTTTACAGCAAGTGCCTGCACGGGGAGCTGTAAGTATTAGTTAATCCACCTAATATCTCAGTCCATACAGTGGCGCGATGGCTCGGCGCACTGTACGAGCTGATGATCGAGACTCTCTTTTGCATCCCTGGTTCGAACCCCGGGTGATGACGTCTTTTACAGCAAGTGCCTGCACGGGGAGCTGTAAGTATTAGTTAATCCACCTAATATCTCAGTCCATACAGTGGCGCGATGGCTCGGCGCACTGTACGAGCTGATGATCGAGACTCTCTTTTGCATCCCTGGTTCGAACCCCGGGTGATGACGTCTTTTGCCGATCTTTTACAGCAAGTGCCTGCACGGGGAGCTGTAAGTATTAGTTAATCCACCTAATATCTCAGTCCATACAGTGGCGCGATGGCTCGGCGCACTGTACGAGCTGATGATCGAGACTCTCTTTTGCATCCCTGGTTCGAACCCCGGGTGATGACGTCTTTTACAGCAAGTGCCTGCACGGGGAGCTGTAAGTATTAGTTAATCCACCTAATATCTCAGTCCATACAGTGGCGCGATGGCTCGGCGCACTGTACGAGCTGATGATCGAGACTCTCTTTTGCATCCCTGGTTCGAACCCCGGGTGATGACGTCTTTTGCCGATCTTTTACAGCAAGTGCCTGCACGGGGAGCTGTAAGTATTAGTTAATCCACCTAATATCTCAGTCCATACAGTGGCGCGATGGCTCGGCGCACTGTACGAGCTGATGATCGAGACTCTCTTTTGCATCCCTGGTTCGAACCCCGGGTGATGACGTCTTTTACAGCAAGTGCCTGCACGGGGAGCTGTAAGTATTAGTTAATCCACCTAATATCTCAGTCCATACAGTGGCGCGATGGCTCGGCGCACTGTACGAGCTGATGATCGAGACTCTCTTTTGCATCCCTGGTTCGAACCCCGGGTGATGACGTCTTTTGCCGATCTTTTACAGCAAGTGCCTGCACGGGGAGCTGTAAGTATTAGTTAATCCACCTAATATCTCAGTCCATACAGTGGCGCGATGGCTCGGCGCACTGTACGAGCTGATGATCGAGACTCTCTTTTGCATCCCTGGTTCGAACCCCGGGTGATGACGTCTTTTACAGCAAGTGCCTGCACGGGGAGCTGTAAGTATTAGTTAATCCACCTAATATCTCAGTCCATACAGTGGCGCGATGGCTCGGCGCACTGTACGAGCTGATGATCGAGACTCTCTTTTGCATCCCTGGTTCGAACCCCGGGTGATGACGTCTTTTGCCGATCTTTTACAGCAAGTGCCTGCACGGGGAGCTGTAAGTATTAGTTAATCCACCTAATATCTCAGTCCATACAGTGGCGCGATGGCTCGGCGCACTGTACGAGCTGATGATCGAGACTCTCTTTTGCATCCCTGGTTCGAACCCCGGGTGATGACGTCTTTTACAGCAAGTGCCTGCACGGGGAGCTGTAAGTATTAGTTAATCCACCTAATATCTCAGTCCATACAGTGGCGCGATGGCTCGGCGCACTGTACGAGCTGATGATCGAGACTCTCTTTTGCATCCCTGGTTCGAACCCCGGGTGATGACGTCTTTTGCCGATCTTTTACAGCAAGTGCCTGCACGGGGAGCTGTAAGTATTAGTTAATCCACCTAATATCTCAGTCCATACAGTGGCGCGATGGCTCGGCGCACTGTACGAGCTGATGATCGAGACTCTCTTTTGCATCCCTGGTTCGAACCCCGGGTGATGACGTCTTTTACAGCAAGTGCCTGCACGGGGAGCTGTAAGTATTAGTTAATCCACCTAATATCTCAGTCCATACAGTGGCGCGATGGCTCGGCGCACTGTACGAGCTGATGATCGAGACTCTCTTTTGCATCCCTGGTTCGAACCCCGGGTGATGACGTCTTTTGCCGATCTTTTACAGCAAGTGCCTGCACGGGGAGCTGTAAGTATTAGTTAATCCACCTAATATCTCAGTCCATACAGTGGCGCGATGGCTCGGCGCACTGTACGAGCTGATGATCGAGACTCTCTTTTGCATCCCTGGTTCGAACCCCGGGTGATGACGTCTTTTGCCGATCTTTTACAGCAAGTGCCTGCACGGGGAGCTGTAAGTATTAGTTAATCCACCTAATATCTCAGTCCATACAGTGGCGCGATGGCTCGGCGCACTGTACGAGCTGATGATCGAGACTCTCTTTTGCATCCCTGGTTCGAACCCCGGGTGATGACGTCTTTTACAGCAAGTGCCTGCACGGGGAGCTGTAAGTATTAGTTAATCCACCTAATATCTCAGTCCATACAGTGGCGCGATGGCTCGGCGCACTGTACGAGCTGATGATCGAGACTCTCTTTTGCATCCCTGGTTCGAACCCCGGGTGATGACGTCTTTTGCCGATCTTTTACAGCAAGTGCCTGCACGGGGAGCTGTAAGTATTAGTTAATCCACCTAATATCTCAGTCCATACAGTGGCGCGATGGCTCGGCGCACTGTACGAGCTGATGATCGAGACTCTCTTTTGCATCCCTGGTTCGAACCCCGGGTGATGACGTCTTTTGCCGATCTTTTACAGCAAGTGCCTGCACGGGGAGCTGTAAGTATTAGTTAATCCACCTAATATCTCAGTCCATACAGTGGCGCGATGGCTCGGCGCACTGTACGAGCTGATGATCGAGACTCTCTTTTGCATCCCTGGTTCGAACCCCGGGTGATGACGTCTTTTGCCGATCTTTTACAGCAAGTGCCTGCACGGGGAGCTGTAAGTATTAGTTAATCCACCTAATATCTCAGTCCATACAGTGGCGCGATGGCTCGGCGCACTGTACGAGCTGATGATCGAGACTCTCTTTTGCATCCCTGGTTCGAACCCCGGGTGATGACGTCTTTTACAGCAAGTGCCTGCACGGGGAGCTGTAAGTATTAGTTAATCCACCTAATATCTCAGTCCATACAGTGGCGCGATGGCTCGGCGCACTGTACGAGCTGATGATCGAGACTCTCTTTTGCATCCCTGGTTCGAACCCCGGGTGATGACGTCTTTTGCCGATCTTTTACAGCAAGTGCCTGCACGGGGAGCTGTAAGTATTAGTTAATCCACCTAATATCTCAGTCCATACAGTGGCGCGATGGCTCGGCGCACTGTACGAGCTGATGATCGAGACTCTCTTTTGCATCCCTGGTTCGAACCCCGGGTGATGACGTCTTTTACAGCAAGTGCCTGCACGGGGAGCTGTAAGTATTAGTTAATCCACCTAATATCTCAGTCCATACAGTGGCGCGATGGCTCGGCGCACTGTACGAGCTGATGATCGAGACTCTCTTTTGCATCCCTGGTTCGAACCCCGGGTGATGACGTCTTTTGCCGATCTTTTACAGCAAGTGCCTGCACGGGGAGCTGTAAGTATTAGTTAATCCACCTAATATCTCAGTCCATACAGTGGCGCGATGGCTCGGCGCACTGTACGAGCTGATGATCGAGACTCTCTTTTGCATCCCTGGTTCGAACCCCGGGTGATGACGTCTTTTACAGCAAGTGCCTGCACGGGGAGCTGTAAGTATTAGTTAATCCACCTAATATCTCAGTCCATACAGTGGCGCGATGGCTCGGCGCACTGTACGAGCTGATGATCGAGACTCTCTTTTGCATCCCTGGTTCGAACCCCGGGTGATGACGTCTTTTGCCGATCTTTTACAGCAAGTGCCTGCACGGGGAGCTGTAAGTATTAGTTAATCCACCTAATATCTCAGTCCATACAGTGGCGCGATGGCTCGGCGCACTGTACGAGCTGATGATCGAGACTCTCTTTTGCATCCCTGGTTCGAACCCCGGGTGATGACGTCTTTTACAGCAAGTGCCTGCACGGGGAGCTGTAAGTATTAGTTAATCCACCTAATATCTCAGTCCATACAGTGGCGCGATGGCTCGGCGCACTGTACGAGCTGATGATCGAGACTCTCTTTTGCATCCCTGGTTCGAACCCCGGGTGATGACGTCTTTTGCCGATCTTTTACAGCAAGTGCCTGCACGGGGAGCTGTAAGTATTAGTTAATCCACCTAATATCTCAGTCCATACAGTGGCGCGATGGCTCGGCGCACTGTACGAGCTGATGATCGAGACTCTCTTTTGCATCCCTGGTTCGAACCCCGGGTGATGACGTCTTTTACAGCAAGTGCCTGCACGGGGAGCTGTAAGTATTAGTTAATCCACCTAATATCTCAGTCCATACAGTGGCGCGATGGCTCGGCGCACTGTACGAGCTGATGATCGAGACTCTCTTTTGCATCCCTGGTTCGAACCCCGGGTGATGACGTCTTTTGCCGATCTTTTACAGCAAGTGCCTGCACGGGGAGCTGTAAGTATTAGTTAATCCACCTAATATCTCAGTCCATACAGTGGCGCGATGGCTCGGCGCACTGTACGAGCTGATGATCGAGACTCTCTTTTGCATCCCTGGTTCGAACCCCGGGTGATGACGTCTTTTACAGCAAGTGCCTGCACGGGGAGCTGTAAGTATTAGTTAATCCACCTAATATCTCAGTCCATACAGTGGCGCGATGGCTCGGCGCACTGTACGAGCTGATGATCGAGACTCTCTTTTGCATCCCTGGTTCGAACCCCGGGTGATGACGTCTTTTGCCGATCTTTTACAGCAAGTGCCTGCACGGGGAGCTGTAAGTATTAGTTAATCCACCTAATATCTCAGTCCATACAGTGGCGCGATGGCTCGGCGCACTGTACGAGCTGATGATCGAGACTCTCTTTTGCATCCCTGGTTCGAACCCCGGGTGATGACGTCTTTTACAGCAAGTGCCTGCACGGGGAGCTGTAAGTATTAGTTAATCCACCTAATATCTCAGTCCATACAGTGGCGCGATGGCTCGGCGCACTGTACGAGCTGATGATCGAGACTCTCTTTTGCATCCCTGGTTCGAACCCCGGGTGATGACGTCTTTTGCCGATCTTTTACAGCAAGTGCCTGCACGGGGAGCTGTAAGTATTAGTTAATCCACCTAATATCTCAGTCCATACAGTGGCGCGATGGCTCGGCGCACTGTACGAGCTGATGATCGAGACTCTCTTTTGCATCCCTGGTTCGAACCCCGGGTGATGACGTCTTTTACAGCAAGTGCCTGCACGGGGAGCTGTAAGTATTAGTTAATCCACCTAATATCTCAGTCCATACAGTGGCGCGATGGCTCGGCGCACTGTACGAGCTGATGATCGAGACTCTCTTTTGCATCCCTGGTTCGAACCCCGGGTGATGACGTCTTTTGCCGATCTTTTACAGCAAGTGCCTGCACGGGGAGCTGTAAGTATTAGTTAATCCACCTAATATCTCAGTCCATACAGTGGCGCGATGGCTCGGCGCACTGTACGAGCTGATGATCGAGACTCTCTTTTGCATCCCTGGTTCGAACCCCGGGTGATGACGTCTTTTACAGCAAGTGCCTGCACGGGGAGCTGTAAGTATTAGTTAATCCACCTAATATCTCAGTCCATACAGTGGCGCGATGGCTCGGCGCACTGTACGAGCTGATGATCGAGACTCTCTTTTGCATCCTTGGTTCGAACCCCGGGTGATGACGTCTTTTGCCGATCTTTTACAGCAAGTGCCTGCACGGGGAGCTGTAAGTATTAGTTAATCCACCTAATATCTCAGTCCATACAGTGGCGCGATGGCTCGGCGCACTGTACGAGCTGATGATCGAGACTCTCTTTTGCATCCCTGGTTCGAACCCCGGGTGATGACGTCTTTTACAGCAAGTGCCTGCACGGGGAGCTGTAAGTATTAGTTAATCCACCTAATATCTCAGTCCATACAGTGGCGCGATGGCTCGGCGCACTGTACGAGCTGATGATCGAGACTCTCTTTTGCATCCCTGGTTCGAACCCCGGGTGATGACGTCTTTTGCCGATCTTTTACAGCAAGTGCCTGCACGGGGAGCTGTAAGTATTAGTTAATCCACCTAATATCTCAGTCCATACAGTGGCGCGATGGCTCGGCGCACTGTACGAGCTGATGATCGAGACTCTCTTTTGCATCCCTGGTTCGAACCCCGGGTGATGACGTCTTTTACAGCAAGTGCCTGCACGGGGAGCTGTAAGTATTAGTTAATCCACCTAATATCTCAGTCCATACAGTGGCGCGATGGCTCGGCGCACTGTACGAGCTGATGATCGAGACTCTCTTTTGCATCCCTGGTTCGAACCCCGGGTGATGACGTCTTTTGCCGATCTTTTACAGCAAGTGCCTGCACGGGGAGCTGTAAGTATTAGTTAATCCACCTAATATCTCAGTCCATACAGTGGCGCGATGGCTCGGCGCACTGTACGAGCTGATGATCGAGACTCTCTTTTGCATCCCTGGTTCGAACCCCGGGTGATGACGTCTTTTACAGCAAGTGCCTGCACGGGGAGCTGTAAGTATTAGTTAATCCACCTAATATCTCAGTCCATACAGTGGCGCGATGGCTCGGCGCACTGTACGAGCTGATGATCGAGACTCTCTTTTGCATCCCTGGTTCGAACCCCGGGTGATGACGTCTTTTGCCGATCTTTTACAGCAAGTGCCTGCACGGGGAGCTGTAAGTATTAGTTAATCCACCTAATATCTCAGTCCATACAGTGGCGCGATGGCTCGGCGCACTGTACGAGCTGATGATCGAGACTCTCTTTTGCATCCCTGGTTCGAACCCCGGGTGATGACGTCTTTTACAGCAAGTGCCTGCACGGGGAGCTGTAAGTATTAGTTAATCCACCTAATATCTCAGTCCATACAGTGGCGCGATGGCTCGGCGCACTGTACGAGCTGATGATCGAGACTCTCTTTTGCATCCCTGGTTCGAACCCCGGGTGATGACGTCTTTTGCCGATCTTTTACAGCAAGTGCCTGCACGGGGAGCTGTAAGTATTAGTTAATCCACCTAATATCTCAGTCCATACAGTGGCGCGATGGCTCGGCGCACTGTACGAGCTGATGATCGAGACTCTCTTTTGCATCCCTGGTTCGAACCCCGGGTGATGACGTCTTTTACAGCAAGTGCCTGCACGGGGAGCTGTAAGTATTAGTTAATCCACCTAATATCTCAGTCCATACAGTGGCGCGATGGCTCGGCGCACTGTACGAGCTGATGATCGAGACTCTCTTTTGCATCCCTGGTTCGAACCCCGGGTGATGACGTCTTTTGCCGATCTTTTACAGCAAGTGCCTGCACGGGGAGCTGTAAGTATTAGTTAATCCACCTAATATCTCAGTCCATACAGTGGCGCGATGGCTCGGCGCACTGTACGAGCTGATGATCGAGACTCTCTTTTGCATCCCTGGTTCGAACCCCGGGTGATGACGTCTTTTACAGCAAGTGCCTGCACGGGGAGCTGTAAGTATTAGTTAATCCACCTAATATCTCAGTCCATACAGTGGCGCGATGGCTCGGCGCACTGTACGAGCTGATGATCGAGACTCTCTTTTGCATCCCTGGTTCGAACCCCGGGTGATGACGTCTTTTGCCGATCTTTTACAGCAAGTGCCTGCACGGGGAGCTGTAAGTATTAGTTAATCCACCTAATATCTCAGTCCATACAGTGGCGCGATGGCTCGGCGCACTGTACGAGCTGATGATCGAGACTCTCTTTTGCATCCCTGGTTCGAACCCCGGGTGATGACGTCTTTTACAGCAAGTGCCTGCACGGGGAGCTGTAAGTATTAGTTAATCCACCTAATATCTCAGTCCATACAGTGGCGCGATGGCTCGGCGCACTGTACGAGCTGATGATCGAGACTCTCTTTTGCATCCCTGGTTCGAACCCCGGGTGATGACGTCTTTTGCCGATCTTTTACAGCAAGTGCCTGCACGGGGAGCTGTAAGTATTAGTTAATCCACCTAATATCTCAGTCCATACAGTGGCGCGATGGCTCGGCGCACTGTACGAGCTGATGATCGAGACTCTCTTTTGCATCCCTGGTTCGAACCCCGGGTGATGACGTCTTTTACAGCAAGTGCCTGCACGGGGAGCTGTAAGTATTAGTTAATCCACCTAATATCTCAGTCCATACAGTGGCGCGATGGCTCGGCGCACTGTACGAGCTGATGATCGAGACTCTCTTTTGCATCCCTGGTTCGAACCCCGGGTGATGACGTCTTTTGCCGATCTTTTACAGCAAGTGCCTGCACGGGGAGCTGTAAGTATTAGTTAATCCACCTAATATCTCAGTCCATACAGTGGCGCGATGGCTCGGCGCACTGTACGAGCTGATGATCGAGACTCTCTTTTGCATCCCTGGTTCGAACCCCGGGTGATGACGTCTTTTACAGCAAGTGCCTGCACGGGGAGCTGTAAGTATTAGTTAATCCACCTAATATCTCAGTCCATACAGTGGCGCGATGGCTCGGCGCACTGTACGAGCTGATGATCGAGACTCTCTTTTGCATCCCTGGTTCGAACCCCGGGTGATGACGTCTTTTGCCGATCTTTTACAGCAAGTGCCTGCACGGGGAGCTGTAAGTATTAGTTAATCCACCTAATATCTCAGTCCATACAGTGGCGCGATGGCTCGGCGCACTGTACGAGCTGATGATCGAGACTCTCTTTTGCATCCCTGGTTCGAACCCCGGGTGATGACGTCTTTTACAGCAAGTGCCTGCACGGGGAGCTGTAAGTATTAGTTAATCCACCTAATATCTCAGTCCATACAGTGGCGCGATGGCTCGGCGCACTGTACGAGCTGATGATCGAGACTCTCTTTTGCATCCCTGGTTCGAACCCCGGGTGATGACGTCTTTTGCCGATCTTTTACAGCAAGTGCCTGCACGGGGAGCTGTAAGTATTAGTTAATCCACCTAATATCTCAGTCCATACAGTGGCGCGATGGCTCGGCGCACTGTACGAGCTGATGATCGAGACTCTCTTTTGCATCCCTGGTTCGAACCCCGGGTGATGACGTCTTTTGCCGATCTTTTACAGCAAGTGCCTGCACGGGGAGCTGTAAGTATTAGTTAATCCACCTAATATCTCAGTCCATACAGTGGCGCGATGGCTCGGCGCACTGTACGAGCTGATGATCGAGACTCTCTTTTGCATCCCTGGTTCGAACCCCGGGTGATGACGTCTTTTACAGCAAGTGCCTGCACGGGGAGCTGTAAGTATTAGTTAATCCACCTAATATCTCAGTCCATACAGTGGCGCGATGGCTCGGCGCACTGTACGAGCTGATGATCGAGACTCTCTTTTGCATCCCTGGTTCGAACCCCGGGTGATGACGTCTTTTGCCGATCTTTTACAGCAAGTGCCTGCACGGGGAGCTGTAAGTATTAGTTAATCCACCTAATATCTCAGTCCATACAGTGGCGCGATGGCTCGGCGCACTGTACGAGCTGATGATCGAGACTCTCTTTTGCATCCCTGGTTCGAACCCCGGGTGATGACGTCTTTTACAGCAAGTGCCTGCACGGGGAGCTGTAAGTATTAGTTAATCCACCTAATATCTCAGTCCATACAGTGGCGCGATGGCTCGGCGCACTGTACGAGCTGATGATCGAGACTCTCTTTTGCATCCCTGGTTCGAACCCCGGGTGATGACGTCTTTTGCCGATCTTTTACAGCAAGTGCCTGCACGGGGAGCTGTAAGTATTAGTTAATCCACCTAATATCTCAGTCCATACAGTGGCGCGATGGCTCGGCGCACTGTACGAGCTGATGATCGAGACTCTCTTTTGCATCCCTGGTTCGAACCCCGGGTGATGACGTCTTTTACAGCAAGTGCCTGCACGGGGAGCTGTAAGTATTAGTTAATCCACCTAATATCTCAGTCCATACAGTGGCGCGATGGCTCGGCGCACTGTACGAGCTGATGATCGAGACTCTCTTTTGCATCCCTGGTTCGAACCCCGGGTGATGACGTCTTTTGCCGATCTTTTACAGCAAGTGCCTGCACGGGGAGCTGTAAGTATTAGTTAATCCACCTAATATCTCAGTCCATACAGTGGCGCGATGGCTCGGCGCACTGTACGAGCTGATGATCGAGACTCTCTTTTGCATCCCTGGTTCGAACCCCGGGTGATGACGTCTTTTACAGCAAGTGCCTGCACGGGGAGCTGTAAGTATTAGTTAATCCACCTAATATCTCAGTCCATACAGTGGCGCGATGGCTCGGCGCACTGTACGAGCTGATGATCGAGACTCTCTTTTGCATCCCTGGTTCGAACCCCGGGTGATGACGTCTTTTGCCGATCTTTTACAGCAAGTGCCTGCACGGGGAGCTGTAAGTATTAGTTAATCCACCTAATATCTCAGTCCATACAGTGGCGCGATGGCTCGGCGCACTGTACGAGCTGATGATCGAGACTCTCTTTTGCATCCCTGGTTCGAACCCCGGGTGATGACGTCTTTTACAGCAAGTGCCTGCACGGGGAGCTGTAAGTATTAGTTAATCCACCTAATATCTCAGTCCATACAGTGGCGCGATGGCTCGGCGCACTGTACGAGCTGATGATCGAGACTCTCTTTTGCATCCCTGGTTCGAACCCCGGGTGATGACGTCTTTTGCCGATCTTTTACAGCAAGTGCCTGCACGGGGAGCTGTAAGTATTAGTTAATCCACCTAATATCTCAGTCCATACAGTGGCGCGATGGCTCGGCGCACTGTACGAGCTGATGATCGAGACTCTCTTTTGCATCCCTGGTTCGAACCCCGGGTGATGACGTCTTTTACAGCAAGTGCCTGCACGGGGAGCTGTAAGTATTAGTTAATCCACCTAATATCTCAGTCCATACAGTGGCGCGATGGCTCGGCGCACTGTACGAGCTGATGATCGAGACTCTCTTTTGCATCCCTGGTTCGAACCCCGGGTGATGACGTCTTTTGCCGATCTTTTACAGCAAGTGCCTGCACGGGGAGCTGTAAGTATTAGTTAATCCACCTAATATCTCAGTCCATACAGTGGCGCGATGGCTCGGCGCACTGTACGAGCTGATGATCGAGACTCTCTTTTGCATCCCTGGTTCGAACCCCGGGTGATGACGTCTTTTACAGCAAGTGCCTGCACGGGGAGCTGTAAGTATTAGTTAATCCACCTAATATCTCAGTCCATACAGTGGCGCGATGGCTCGGCGCACTGTACGAGCTGATGATCGAGACTCTCTTTTGCATCCCTGGTTCGAACCCCGGGTGATGACGTCTTTTGCCGATCTTTTACAGCAAGTGCCTGCACGGGGAGCTGTAAGTATTAGTTAATCCACCTAATATCTCAGTCCATACAGTGGCGCGATGGCTCGGCGCACTGTACGAGCTGATGATCGAGACTCTCTTTTGCATCCCTGGTTCGAACCCCGGGTGATGACGTCTTTTACAGCAAGTGCCTGCACGGGGAGCTGTAAGTATTAGTTAATCCACCTAATATCTCAGTCCATACAGTGGCGCGATGGCTCGGCGCACTGTACGAGCTGATGATCGAGACTCTCTTTTGCATCCCTGGTTCGAACCCCGGGTGATGACGTCTTTTGCCGATCTTTTACAGCAAGTGCCTGCACGGGGAGCTGTAAGTATTAGTTAATCCACCTAATATCTCAGTCCATACAGTGGCGCGATGGCTCGGCGCACTGTACGAGCTGATGATCGAGACTCTCTTTTGCATCCCTGGTTCGAACCCCGGGTGATGACGTCTTTTGCCGATCTTTTACAGCAAGTGCCTGCACGGGGAGCTGTAAGTATTAGTTAATCCACCTAATATCTCAGTCCATACAGTGGCGCGATGGCTCGGCGCACTGTACGAGCTGATGATCGAGACTCTCTTTTGCATCCCTGGTTCGAACCCCGGGTGATGACGTCTTTTACAGCAAGTGCCTGCACGGGGAGCTGTAAGTATTAGTTAATCCACCTAATATCTCAGTCCATACAGTGGCGCGATGGCTCGGCGCACTGTACGAGCTGATGATCGAGACTCTCTTTTGCATCCCTGGTTCGAACCCCGGGTGATGACGTCTTTTGCCGATCTTTTACAGCAAGTGCCTGCACGGGGAGCTGTAAGTATTAGTTAATCCACCTAATATCTCAGTCCATACAGTGGCGCGATGGCTCGGCGCACTGTACGAGCTGATGATCGAGACTCTCTTTTGCATCCCTGGTTCGAACCCCGGGTGATGACGTCTTTTACAGCAAGTGCCTGCACGGGGAGCTGTAAGTATTAGTTAATCCACCTAATATCTCAGTCCATACAGTGGCGCGATGGCTCGGCGCACTGTACGAGCTGATGATCGAGACTCTCTTTTGCATCCCTGGTTCGAACCCCGGGTGATGACGTCTTTTGCCGATCTTTTACAGCAAGTGCCTGCACGGGGAGCTGTAAGTATTAGTTAATCCACCTAATATCTCAGTCCATACAGTGGCGCGATGGCTCGGCGCACTGTACGAGCTGATGATCGAGACTCTCTTTTGCATCCCTGGTTCGAACCCCGGGTGATGACGTCTTTTACAGCAAGTGCCTGCACGGGGAGCTGTAAGTATTAGTTAATCCACCTAATATCTCAGTCCATACAGTGGCGCGATGGCTCGGCGCACTGTACGAGCTGATGATCGAGACTCTCTTTTGCATCCCTGGTTCGAACCCCGGGTGATGACGTCTTTTGCCGATCTTTTACAGCAAGTGCCTGCACGGGGAGCTGTAAGTATTAGTTAATCCACCTAATATCTCAGTCCATACAGTGGCGCGATGGCTCGGCGCACTGTACGAGCTGATGATCGAGACTCTCTTTTGCATCCCTGGTTCGAACCCCGGGTGATGACGTCTTTTACAGCAAGTGCCTGCACGGGGAGCTGTAAGTATTAGTTAATCCACCTAATATCTCAGTCCATACAGTGGCGCGATGGCTCGGCGCACTGTACGAGCTGATGATCGAGACTCTCTTTTGCATCCCTGGTTCGAACCCCGGGTGATGACGTCTTTTGCCGATCTTTTACAGCAAGTGCCTGCACGGGGAGCTGTAAGTATTAGTTAATCCACCTAATATCTCAGTCCATACAGTGGCGCGATGGCTCGGCGCACTGTACGAGCTGATGATCGAGACTCTCTTTTGCATCCCTGGTTCGAACCCCGGGTGATGACGTCTTTTACAGCAAGTGCCTGCACGGGGAGCTGTAAGTATTAGTTAATCCACCTAATATCTCAGTCCATACAGTGGCGCGATGGCTCGGCGCACTGTACGAGCTGATGATCGAGACTCTCTTTTGCATCCCTGGTTCGAACCCCGGGTGATGACGTCTTTTGCCGATCTTTTACAGCAAGTGCCTGCACGGGGAGCTGTAAGTATTAGTTAATCCACCTAATATCTCAGTCCATACAGTGGCGCGATGGCTCGGCGCACTGTACGAGCTGATGATCGAGACTCTCTTTTGCATCCCTGGTTCGAACCCCGGGTGATGACGTCTTTTACAGCAAGTGCCTGCACGGGGAGCTGTAAGTATTAGTTAATCCACCTAATATCTCAGTCCATACAGTGGCGCGATGGCTCGGCGCACTGTACGAGCTGATGATCGAGACTCTCTTTTGCATCCCTGGTTCGAACCCCGGGTGATGACGTCTTTTGCCGATCTTTTACAGCAAGTGCCTGCACGGGGAGCTGTAAGTATTAGTTAATCCACCTAATATCTCAGTCCATACAGTGGCGCGATGGCTCGGCGCACTGTACGAGCTGATGATCGAGACTCTCTTTTGCATCCCTGGTTCGAACCCCGGGTGATGACGTCTTTTACAGCAAGTGCCTGCACGGGGAGCTGTAAGTATTAGTTAATCCACCTAATATCTCAGTCCATACAGTGGCGCGATGGCTCGGCGCACTGTACGAGCTGATGATCGAGACTCTCTTTTGCATCCCTGGTTCGAACCCCGGGTGATGACGTCTTTTGCCGATCTTTTACAGCAAGTGCCTGCACGGGGAGCTGTAAGTATTAGTTAATCCACCTAATATCTCAGTCCATACAGTGGCGCGATGGCTCGGCGCACTGTACGAGCTGATGATCGAGACTCTCTTTTGCATCCCTGGTTCGAACCCCGGGTGATGACGTCTTTTACAGCAAGTGCCTGCACGGGGAGCTGTAAGTATTAGTTAATCCACCTAATATCTCAGTCCATACAGTGGCGCGATGGCTCGGCGCACTGTACGAGCTGATGATCGAGACTCTCTTTTGCATCCCTGGTTCGAACCCCGGGTGATGACGTCTTTTGCCGATCTTTTACAGCAAGTGCCTGCACGGGGAGCTGTAAGTATTAGTTAATCCACCTAATATCTCAGTCCATACAGTGGCGCGATGGCTCGGCGCACTGTACGAGCTGATGATCGAGACTCTCTTTTGCATCCCTGGTTCGAACCCCGGGTGATGACGTCTTTTACAGCAAGTGCCTGCACGGGGAGCTGTAAGTATTAGTTAATCCACCTAATATCTCAGTCCATACAGTGGCGCGATGGCTCGGCGCACTGTACGAGCTGATGATCGAGACTCTCTTTTGCATCCCTGGTTCGAACCCCGGGTGATGACGTCTTTTGCCGATCTTTTACAGCAAGTGCCTGCACGGGGAGCTGTAAGTATTAGTTAATCCACCTAATATCTCAGTCCATACAGTGGCGCGATGGCTCGGCGCACTGTACGAGCTGATGATCGAGACTCTCTTTTGCATCCCTGGTTCGAACCCCGGGTGATGACGTCTTTTACAGCAAGTGCCTGCACGGGGAGCTGTAAGTATTAGTTAATCCACCTAATATCTCAGTCCATACAGTGGCGCGATGGCTCGGCGCACTGTACGAGCTGATGATCGAGACTCTCTTTTGCATCCCTGGTTCGAACCCCGGGTGATGACGTCTTTTGCCGATCTTTTACAGCAAGTGCCTGCACGGGGAGCTGTAAGTATTAGTTAATCCACCTAATATCTCAGTCCATACAGTGGCGCGATGGCTCGGCGCACTGTACGAGCTGATGATCGAGACTCTCTTTTGCATCCCTGGTTCGAACCCCGGGTGATGACGTCTTTTACAGCAAGTGCCTGCACGGGGAGCTGTAAGTATTAGTTAATCCACCTAATATCTCAGTCCATACAGTGGCGCGATGGCTCGGCGCACTGTACGAGCTGATGATCGAGACTCTCTTTTGCATCCCTGGTTCGAACCCCGGGTGATGACGTCTTTTGCCGATCTTTTACAGCAAGTGCCTGCACGGGGAGCTGTAAGTATTAGTTAATCCACCTAATATCTCAGTCCATACAGTGGCGCGATGGCTCGGCGCACTGTACGAGCTGATGATCGAGACTCTCTTTTGCATCCCTGGTTCGAACCCCGGGTGATGACGTCTTTTACAGCAAGTGCCTGCTCGGGGAGTTGTAAGTATTAGTTAATCCACCTAATATCTCAGTCCATACAGTGGCGCGATGGCTCGGCGCACTGTACGAGCTGATGATCGAGACTCTCTTTTGCATCCCTGGTTCGAACCCCGGGTGATGACTCTTTTGCCGATCTTTTTACAGCAAGTGCCTGCACGGGGAGCTGTAAGTTATTAGTTAATCCACCTAATATCCTCAGTCCATACAGTGGCGCGATGGCTCGGCGCACTGTACGAGCTGATGATCGAGACTCTCTTTTGCATCCCTGGTTCGAACCCCGG